>NC_091238.1:845782-925126 GCF_040958095.1 Procambarus clarkii | reverse complement strand
TTTGCATAATTTTTATCGTATATATATGAATTAATACCCATAGACTGTAAATTCACAAAAACGTGGAAAACGGCAAAATATTGCCTAATTCGATGATATTTTGTTTAAGTCACATAAAGGAAAAGGGGATGATAAACGTCAAAATATTGCTAAATTCGATGATTTTTCGTACGAAACAAAATGCAAGAAAACTTGCTTAAAATGCAATATTTTGCGAAATTCTGATATTTGACGGCCAAATCACATATCGTGATTCTACATGAAATAGAATCGAAATATTGGTTAAAATGAATATATTTACGAAGTATCAAACTACATGAAAAACGTGAAAAAGTCACTATTTAACCATATTTGAGGATTTTAACTTCAAATCATAGAGCGAGGTTTCGTATTATTTAGATCCATGAAAAGACATATGACAATGTTGTTTCCAATACAAATGATAAAAATCAATGTGTTATCATTAGAATTAACTAAAATGTTCCTGATTTTCCGTTTATACTACCGAGGGAAGATGTACACGTAAAACCGCTCTAATCCGGCTGAAAAGTCGATATATGCAATAAAAATCGAACTTCTCCCCTTTTCAATATCTTACTCAGTATTTTAACGAGAAACAAATAGATGATTGCAAATGAAGTATTTAAGGTTATTATCTAATCAATTATGTGTTTGCATAATTTTTATCGTATATATATGAATTAATACCCATAGACTGTAAATTCACAAAATCGTGGAAAACGGCAAAATATTGCCTAATTCGATGATATTTTGTTTAAGTCACATAAAGGAAAAGGGGATGATAAACGTCAAAATATTGCTAAATTCGATGATTTTTCGTACGAAACAAAATGCAAGAAAACTTGCTTAAAATGCAATATTATGCGAAATTCTAAGATTTGAAGGCCAAATCACATATCGTGATACTACGTGAAATAGTATCGAAATATTGGTAAAAATGAATATATTTACGTAATATCAAACTACATGAAAAAGGTGAAAAAAGTCAATATTTAACCATATTTGAGGATTTTAACTTCAAATCACAGAGCGAGGTTTCGTATTATTTAGATCCAAGAAAAGACATATGACAATGTTGTTTCCAATACAAATGATAAAAATCAATGTGTTTTCATTAGTATTAACTAAAATGTTACTGATTTTCCGTTTATATTACCGATGGAAGATGTACACGAAAATCGCTCTATTCCGGCTGAAATGTCGATATATGCAATAAAAACAGAACTTCTCCCCTTTTCAATATCTTACTCAGTATTTTAACGAGAAACAAATAGATGATTGAAAATGAAGTATTTAAGGTTATTATTTAATCAATTATGTGTTTGCATCATTTTTATCGTATATATATGAATTAATACCCATAGACTGTAAATTCACAAAAACGTGGAAAACGGCAAAATATTGCCTAATTCGATGATGTTTTGTTTAAGTCACATAAAGGAAAAGGGGATGATAAACGTCAAAATATTGCTAAATTCGATGATTTTTCGTACGAAACAAAATGCAAGAAAACTTGCTTAAAATGCAATATTTTGCGAAATTCTGATATATGACGGCCAAATCACATATCGTGATTCTACATGAAATAGAATCGAAATATTGGTTAAAATGAATATATTTACGTAGTATTAAACTACATGAAAAAGGTGAAAAAAGTCACTATTTAACCATATTTGAGGATTTTAACTTCAAATCATAGAGCGAGGTTTCGTATTATTTAGATCCAAGAAAAGACATATGACAATGTTGTTTCCAATACAAATGATAAAAATCAATGTGTTTTCATTAGAATTACCAAAAATGTTCCTGATTTTCCGTTTATATTACCGATGGAAGATGTACACGAAAATCGCTCTATTCCGGCTGAAACGTCGATATATGCAATAAAAACAGAACTTCTCCCCTTTTCAATATCTTACTCAGTATTTTAACGAGAAACAAATAGATGATTGAAAATGAAGTATTTAAGGTTATTATCTAATCAATTATGAGTTTGCATCATTTTTATCGTATATATATGAATTAATACCCATAGACTGTAAATTCACAAAAACGTGGAAAACGGCAAAATATTGCCTAATTCGATGATATTTTGTTTAAGTCACATAAAGGAAAAGGGGATGATAAACGTCAAAATATTGCTAAATTCGATGATTTTTCGTACGAAACAAAATGCAAGAAAACTTGCTTAAAATGCAATATTTTGCGAAATTCTGATATTTGACGGCCAAATCACATATCGTGATTCTACATGAAATAGAATCGAAATATTGGTTAAAATGAATATATTTACGTAGTATCAAACTACATGAAAAACGTGAAAAAGTCACTATTTAACCATATTTGAGGATTTTAACTTCAAATCATAGAGCGAGGTTTCGTATTATTTAGATCCAAGAAAAGACATATGACAATGTTGTTTCCAATACAAATGATAAAAATCAATGTGTTATCATTAGAATTAACTAAAATGTTCCTGATTTTCCGTTTATATTACCGAGGAAAGATGTACACGTAAAACCGCTCTAATCCGGCTGAAAAGTCGATATATGCAATAAAAACCAAACTTCTCCCCTTTTCAATATCTTACTCAGTATTTTAACGAGAAACAAATAGATGATTGAAAATGAAGTATTTAAGGTTATTATATAATCAATTATGTGTTTGCATAATTTTTATCGTATATATGTGATTTAATACCCATAGACTGTAAATTCACAAAAACGTGAAAAACTGCAAAATATTGCCTAATTCGATGATATTTTGTTTAAGTCACATAAAGGAAAAGGGGATGATAAACGTCAAAATATTGCTAAATTCGATGATTTTTCGTACGAAACAAAATGCAAGAAAACTTGCTTAAAAAGCAATATTATGCGAAATTCTAAGATTTGAAGGCTAAATCACATATCGTGATACTACATGAAATAGTATCGAAATATTGGTAAAAA
The DNA here is from genome assembly GCF_040958095.1 of Procambarus clarkii. Lineage (NCBI taxonomy): Eukaryota > Metazoa > Arthropoda > Malacostraca > Decapoda > Cambaridae > Procambarus > Procambarus clarkii. The sequence goes on along the minus strand of NC_091238.1, from coordinate 922,154 downwards.
TGAATATATTTACGTAATATCAAACTACATGAAAAACGTGAAAAAAGTCAATATATAACCATATTTGAGGATTTTAACTTCAAATCATAGAGCGAGGTTTCGTATTATTTAGATCCAAGAAAAGACATATGACAATGTTGTTTCCAATACAAATGATAAAAATCAATGTGTTATCATTAGAATTAACTAAAATGTTCCTGATTTTCCGTTTATATTACCGAGGGAAGATGTACACGTAAAACCGCTCTAATCCGGCTGAAAAGTCGATATATGCAATAAAAACCAAACTTCTCCCCTTTTCAATATCTTACTCAGTATTTTAACGAGAAACAAATAGATGATTGAAAATGAAGTATTTAAGGTTATTATCTAATCAATTATGTGTTTGCATAATTTTTATCGTATATATATGAATTAATACCCATAGACTGTAAATTCACAAAAACGTGGAAAACGGCAAAATATTGCCTAATTCGATGATATTTTGTTCAAGTCACATAAAGGAAAAGGGGATGATAAACGTCAAAATATTGCTAAATTCGATGATTTTTCGTACGAAACAAAATGCAAGAAAACTTGCTTAAAATGCAATATTATGCGAAATTCTAAGATTTGAAGGCCAAATCACATATCGTGATACTACATGAAATAGTATCGAAATATTGGTAAAAATGAATATATTTACGTAATATCAAACTACATGAAAAACGTGAAAAAAGTCAATATTTAACCATATTTGAGGATTTTAACTTCAAATCACAGAGCGAGGTTTCGTATTATTTAGATCCAAGAAAAGACATATGACAATGCTGTTTCCAATACAAATGATAAAAATCAATGTGTTTTCATTAGTATTAACTAAAATGTTACTGACTTTCCGTTTATATTACCGATGGAAGATGTACACGAAAATCGCTCTATTCCGGCTGAAACGTCGATATATGCAATAAAAACAGAACTTCTCCCCTTTTCAATATCTTACTCAGTACTTTAACGAGAAACAAATAGATGATTGAAAATGAAGTATTTAAAGTTATTATCTAATCAATTATGCGTTTGCATCATTTTTATCGTATATATATGAATTAATACCCATAGACTGTAAATTCACAAAAACGTGGAAAACGGCAAAATATTGCCTAATTCGATGATATTTTGTTTAAGTCACATAAAGGAAAAGGGGATGATAAACGTCAAAATATTGCTAAATTCGATGATTTTTCGTACGAAACAAAATGCAAGAAAACTTGCTTAAAATGCAATATTTTGCGAAATTCTGATATTTGACGGCCAAATCACATATCGTGATTCTACATGAAATAGAATCGAAATATTGGTTAAAATGAATATATTTACGTAGTATCAAACTACATGAAAAACGTGAAAAAGTCACTATTTAACCATATTTGAGGATTTTAACTTCAAATCATAGAGCGAGGTTTCGTATTATTTAGATCCAAGAAAAGACATATGACAATGTTGTTTCCAATACAAATGATAAAAATCAATGTGTTATCATTAGAATTAACTAAAATGTTCCTGATTTTCCGTTTATATTACCGAGGGAAGATGTACACGTAAAACCGCTTTAATCCGGCTGAAAAGTCGATATATGCAATAAAAACCGAACTTCTCCCCTTTTCAATATCTTACTCAGTATTTTAACGAGAAACAAATAGATGATTGAAAATGAAGTATTTAAGGTTATTATCTAATCAATTATGTGTTTGCATAATTTTTATCGTATATATATGAATTAATACCCATCGACTGTAAATTCACAAAAACGTGGAAAACGGCAAAATATTGCCTAATTCGATGATATTTTGTTTAAGTCACATAAAGGAAAAGGGGATGATAAACGTCAAAATATTGCTAAATTCGATGATTTATCGTACGAAACAAAATGCAAGAAAACTTGCTTAAAATGCAATATTATGCGAAATTCTAAGATTTGAAGGCCAAATCACATATCGTGATTTGAAATAGTATCGAATTATTGGTAGAAATGAATATATTTACGTAATATCAAACTACATGAAAAACGTAAAAAAAGTCAATATTTAACCATATTTGAGGATTTTAACTTCAAATCACAGAGCGAGGTTTCGTATTATTTAGATCCAAGAAAAGACATATGACAATGTTGTTTCCAATACAAATGATAAAAATCAATGTGTTTTCATTAGTATTAACTAAAATGTTACTGATTTTTCGTTTATATTACCGACGGAAGATGTACACGAAAATCGCTCTATTCCGGCTGAAACGTCGATATATGCAATAAAAACAGAACTTCTCCCCTTTTCAATATCTTACTCAGTATTTTAACGAGAAACAAATAGATGATTGAAAATGAAGTATTTAAAGTTATTATCTAATCAATTATGCGTTTGCATCATTTTTATCGTATATATATGAATTAATACCCATAGACTGTAAATTCACAAAAACGTGGAAAACGGCAAAATATTGCCTAATTCGATGATATTTTGTTCAAGTCACATAAAGGAAAAGGGGATGATAAACGTCAAAATATTGCTAAATTCGATGATTTTTCGTACGAAACAAAATGCAAGAAAACTTGCTTAAAATGCAATATTATGCGAAATTCTAAGATTTGAAGGCCAAATCACATATCGTGATACTACATGAAATAGTATCGAAATATTGGTAAAAATGAATATATTTACGTAATATCAAACTACATGAAAAACGTGAAAAAGTCACTATTTAACCATATTTGAGGATTTTAAATTCAAATCATAGAGCGAGGTTTCGTATTATTTAGATCCAAGAAAAGACATATGACAATGTTGTTTCCAATACAAATGATAAAAATCAATGTGTTATCATTAGAATTAACTAAAATGTTCCTGATTTTCCGTTTATATTACCGAGGGAAGATGTACTTGTAAAACCGCTCTAATCCGGCTGAAAAGTCGATATATGCAATAAAAACCGAACTTCTCCCCTTTTCAATATCTTACTCAGTCTTTTAACGAGAAACAAATAGATGATTGAAAATGAAGTATTTAAGATTATTATCTAATCAATTATGTGTTTGCATAATTTTTATCGTATATATATGAATTAATACCCATAGACTGTAAATTCACAAAAACGTGGAAAACGGCAAAATATTGCCTAATTCGATGATATTTTGTTTAAGTCACATAAAGGAAAAGGGGATGATAAACGTCAAAATATTGCTAAATTCGATGATTTTTCGTACAAAACAAAATGCAAGAAAACTTGCTTAAAATGCAATATTATGCGAAATTCTAAGATTTGAAGGCCAAATCACATATCGTGATAAAAAATGAAATAGTATCGAAATATTGGTAAAAATGAATATATTTACGTAATATCAAACTACATGAAAAACGTGAAAAAAGTCAATATTTAACCATATTTGAGGATTTTAACTTCAAATCACAGAGCGAGGTTTCGTATTATTTAGATCCAAGAAAAGACATATGACAATGTTGTTTCCAATACAAATGATAAAAATCAATGTGTTATCATTAGAATTAACTAAAATGTTCCTGATTTTCCGTTTATATTACCGAGGGAAGATGTACTTGTAAAACCGCTCTAATCCGGCTGAAAAGTCGATATATGCAATAAAAACCGAACTTCTCCCCTTTTCAATATCTTACTCAGTATTCTAACGAGAAACAAATAGATGATTGAAAATGATAAAATCAATTATGCGTTTGCATCATTTTTATCGTATATATATGAATTAATACCCATAGATTGTAAATTCACAAAAACGTGGAAAACGGCAAAATATTGCCTAATTCGATGATATTTTGTTCAAGTCACATAAAGGAAAAGGGGATGATAAACGTCAAAATATTGCTAAATTCGATGATTTTTCGTACAAAACAAAATGCAAGAAAACTTGCTTAAAATGCAATATTATGCGAAATTCTAAGATTTGAAGGCCAAATCACATATCGTGATAAAAAATGAAATAGTATCGAAATATTGGTAAAAATGAATATATTTACGTAATATCAAACTACATGAAAAACGTGAAAAAAGTCAATATTTAACCATATTTGAGGATTTTAACTTCAAATCACAGAGCGAGGTTTCGTATTATTTAGATCCAAGAAAAGACATATGACAATGTTGTTTCCAATACAAATGATAAAAATCAATGTGTTTTCATTAGTATTAACTAAAATGTTACTGATTTTTCGTTTATATTACCGATGGAAGATGTACACGAAAATCGCTCTATTCCGGCTGAAACGTCGATATATGCAATAAAAACAGAACTTCTCCCCTTTTCAATATCTTACTCAGTATTTTAACGAGAAACAAATAGATGATTGAAAATGAAGTATTTAAGGTTATTATCTAATCAATTATGTGTTTGCATCATTTTTATCGTATATATATGAATTAATACCCATAGACTGTAAATTCACAAAAACGTGGAAAACGGCAAAATATTGCCTAATTCGATGATATTTTGTTTAAGTCACATAAAGGAAAAGGGGATGATAAACGTCAAAATATTGCTAAATTCGATGATTTTTCTTACGAAACAAAATGCAAGAAAACTTGCTTAAAATGCAATATTTTGCGAAATTCTGATATATGACGGCCAAATCACATATCGTGATTCTACATGAAATAGAATCGAAATATTGGTTAAAATGAATATATTTACGTAGTATTAAACTACATGAAAAAGGTGAAAAAAGTCACTATTTAACTATATTTGAGGATTTTAACTTCAAATCATAGAGCGAGGTTTCGTATTATTTAGATCCAAGAAAAGACATATGACAATGTTGTTTCCAATACAAATGATAAAAATCAATGTGTTATCATTAGAATTAACTAAAATGTTCCTGATTTTCCGTTTATATTACCGAGGGAAGATGTACTTGTAAAACCGCTCTAATCCGGCTGAAAAGTCGATATATGCAATAAAAACCGAACTTCTCCCCTTTTCAATATCTTACTCAGTCTTTTAACGAGAAACAAATAGATGATTGAAAATGAAGTATTTAAGATTATTATCTTATCAATTATGTGTTTGCATAATTTTTATCGTATATATATGAATTAATACTCATAGACTGTAAATTCACAAAAACGTGGAAAACGGCAAAATATTGCCTAATTCGATGATATTTTGTTTAAGTCACATAAAGGAAAAGGGGATGATAAACGTCAAAATATTGCTAAATTCGATGATTTATCGTACGAAACAAAATGCAAGAAAACTTGCTTAAAATGCAATATTATGCGAAATTCTAAGATTTGAAGGCCAAATCACATATCGTGATACTACATGAAATAGTATCGAATTATTGGTAAAAATGAATATATTTACGTAATATCAAACTACATGAAAAACGTAAAAAAATCAATATTTAACCATATTTGAGGATTTTAACTTCAAATCACAGAGCGAGGTTTCGTATTATTTAGATCCAAGAAAAGACATATGACAATGTTGTTTCCAATACAAATGATAAAAATCAATGTGTTTTCATTAGTATTAACTAAAATGTTACTGATTTTTCGTTTATATTACCGACGGAAGATGTACACGAAAATCGCTCTATTCCGGCTGAAACGTCGATATATGCAATAACAACAGAACTTCTCCCCTTTTCAATATCTTACTCAGTATTTTAACGAGAAACAAATAGATGATTGAAAATGAAGTATTTAAAGTTATTATCTAATCAATTATGCGTTTGCATCATTTTTATCGTATATATATGAATTAATACCCATAGACTGTAAATTCACAAAAACGTGGAAAACGGCAAAATATTGCCTAATTCGATGATATTTTGTTCAAGTCACATAAAGGAAAAGGGGATGATAAACGTCAAAATATTGCTAAATTCGATGATTTTTCGTACGAAACAAAATGCAAGAAAACTTGCTTAAAATGCAATATTATGCGAAATTCTAAGATTTGAAGGCCAAATCACATATCGTGATACTACATGAAATAGTATCGAAATATTGGTAAAAATGAATATATTTACGTAATATCAAACTACATGAAAAACGTGAAAAAGTCACTATTTAACCATATTTGAGGATTTTAAATTCAAATCATAGAGCGAGGTTTCGTATTATTTAGATCCAAGAAAAGACATATGACAATGTTGTTTCCAATACAAATGATAAAAATCAATGTGTTATCATTAGAATTAACTAAAATGTTCCTGATTTTCCGTTTATATTACCGAGGGAAGATGTACTTGTAAAACCGCTCTAATCCGGCTGAAAAGTCGATATATGCAATAAAAACCGAACTTCTCCCCTTTTCAATATCTTACTCAGTCTTTTAACGAGAAACAAATAGATGATTGAAAATGAAGTATTTAAGATTATTATCTAATCAATTATGTGTTTGCATAATTTTTATCGTATATATATGAATTAATACCCATAGACTGTAAATTCACAAAAACGTGGAAAACGGCAAAATATTGCCTAATTCGATGATATTTTGTTTAAGTCACATAAAGGAAAAGGGGATGATAAACGTCAAAATATTGCTAAATTCGATGATTTTTCGTACAAAACAAAATGCAAGAAAACTTGCTTAAAATGCAATATTATGCGAAATTCTAAGATTTGAAGGCCAAATCACATATCGTGATAAAAAATGAAATAGTATCGAAATATTGGTAAAAATGAATATATTTACGTAATATCAAACTACATGAAAAACGTGAAAAAAGTCAATATTTAACCATATTTGAGGATTTTAACTTCAAATCACAGAGCGAGGTTTCGTATTATTTAGATCCAAGAAAAGACATATGACAATGTTGTTTCCAATACAAATGATAAAAATCAATGTGTTATCATTAGAATTAACTAAAATGTTCCTGATTTTCCGTTTATATTACCGAGGGAAGATGTACTTGTAAAACCGCTCTAATCCGGCTGAAAAGTCGATATATGCAATAAAAACCGAACTTCTCCCCTTTTCAATATCTTACTCAGTATTCTAACGAGAAACAAATAGATGATTGAAAATGATAAAATCAATTATGCGTTTGCATCATTTTTATCGTATATATATGAATTAATACCCATAGATTGTAAATTCACAAAAACGTGGAAAACGGCAAAATATTGCCTAATTCGATGATATTTTGTTTAAGTCACATAAAGGAAAAGGGGATGATAAACGTCAAAATATTGCTAAATTCGATGATTTTTCGTACAAAACAAAATGCAAGAAAACTTGCTTAAAATGCAATATTATGCGAAATTCTAAGATTTGAAGGCCAAATCACATATCGTGATAAAAAATGAAATAGTATCGAAATATTGGTAAAAATGAATATATTTACGTAATATCAAACTACATGAAAAACGTGAAAAAAGTCAATATTTAACCATATTTGAGGATTTTAACTTCAAATCACAGAGCGAGGTTTCGTATTATTTAGATCCAAGAAAAGACATATGACAATGTTGTTTCCAATACAAATGATAAAAATCAATGTGTTATCATTAGAATTAACTAAAATGTTCCTGATTTTCCGTTTATATTACCGAGGGAAGATGTACTTGTAAAACCGCTCTAATCCGGCTGAAAAGTCGATATATGCAATAAAAACCGAACTTCTCCCCTTTTCAATATCTTACTCAGTATTCTAACGAGAAACAAATAGATGATTGAAAATGATAAAATCAATTATGCGTTTGCATCATTTTTATCGTATATATATGAATTAATACCCATAGATTGTAAATTCACAAAAACGTGGAAAACGGCAAAATATTGCCTAATTCGATGATATTTTGTTCAAGTCACATAAAGGAAAAGGGGATGATAAACGTCAAAATATTGCTAAATTCGATGATTTTTCGTACAAAACAAAATGCAAGAAAACTTGCTTAAAATGCAATATTATGCGAAATTCTAAGATTTGAAGGCCAAATCACATATCGTGATAAAAAATGAAATAGTATCGAAATATTGGTAAAAATGAATATATTTACGTAATATCAAACTACATGAAAAACGTGAAAAAAGTCAATATTTAACCATATTTGAGGATTTTAACTTCAAATCACAGAGCGAGGTTTCGTATTATTTAGATCCAAGAAAAGACATATGACAATGTTGTTTCCAATACAAATGATAAAAATCAATGTGTTTTCATTAGTATTAACTAAAATGTTACTGATTTTTCGTTTATATTACCGATGGAAGATGTACACGAAAATCGCTCTATTCCGGCTGAAACGTCGATATATGCAATAAAAACAGAACTTCTCCCCTTTTCAATATCTTACTCAGTATTTTAACGAGAAACAAATAGATGATTGAAAATGAAGTATTTAAGGTTATTATCTAATCAATTATGTGTTTGCATCATTTTTATCGTATATATATGAATTAATACCCATAGACTGTAAATTCACAAAAACGTGGAAAACGGCAAAATATTGCCTAATTCGATGATATTTTGTTTAAGTCACATAAAGGAAAAGGGGATGATAAACGTCAAAATATTGCTAAATTCGATGATTTTTCTTACGAAACAAAATGCAAGAAAACTTGCTTAAAATGCAATATTTTGCGAAATTCTGATATATGACGGCCAAATCACATATCGTGATTCTACATGAAATAGAATCGAAATATTGGTTAAAATGAATATATTTACGTAGTATTAAACTACATGAAAAAGGTGAAAAAAGTCACTATTTAACTATATTTGAGGATTTTAACTTCAAATCATAGAGCGAGGTTTCGTATTATTTAGATCCAAGAAAAGACATATGACAATGTTGTTTCCAATACAAATGATAAAAATCAATGTGTTATCATTAGAATTAACTAAAATGTTCCTGATTTTCCGTTTATATTACCGAGGGAAGATGTACTTGTAAAACCGCTCTAATCCGGCTGAAAAGTCGATATATGCAATAAAAACCGAACTTCTCCCCTTTTCAATATCTTACTCAGTCTTTTAACGAGAAACAAATAGATGATTGAAAATGAAGTATTTAAGATTATTATCTTATCAATTATGTGTTTGCATAATTTTTATCGTATATATATGAATTAATACCCATAGACTGTAAATTCACAAAAACGTGGAAAACGGCAAAATATTGCCTAATTCGATGATATTTTGTTTAAGTCACATAAAGGAAAAGGGGATGATAAACGTCAAAATATTGCTAAATTCGATGATTTATCGTACGAAACAAAATGCAAGAAAACTTGCTTAAAATGCAATATTATGCGAAATTCTAAGATTTGAAGGCCAAATCACATATCGTGATACTACATGAAATAGTATCGAATTATTGGTAAAAATGAATATATTTACGTAATATCAAACTACATGAAAAACGTAAAAAAAGTCAATATTTAACCATATTTGAGGATTTTAACTTCAAATCACAGAGCGAGGTTTCGTATTATTTAGATCCAAGAAAAGACATATGACAATGTTGTTTCCAATACAAATGATAAAAATCAATGTGTTTTCATTAGTATTAACTAAAATGTTACTGATTTTTCGTTTATATTACCGACGGAAGATGTACACGAAAATCGCTCTATTCCGGCTGAAACGTCGATATATGCAATAAAAACAGAACTTCTCCCCTTTTCAATATCTTACTCAGTATTTTAACGAGAAACAAATAGATGATTGAAAATGAAGTATTTAAAGTTATTATCTAATCAATTATGCGTTTGCATCATTTTTATTGCATATATATGAATTAATACCCATAGACTGTAAATTCACAAAAACGTGGAAAACGGCAAAATATTGCCTAATTCGATGATATTTTGTTCAAGTCACATAAAGGAAAAGGGGATGATAAACGTCAAAATATTGCTAAATTCGATGATTTTTCGTACGAAACAAAATGCAAGAAAACTTGCTTAAAATGCAATATTATGCGAAATTCTAAGATTTGAAGGCCAAATCACATATCGTGATACTACATGAAATAGTATCGAAATATTGGTAAAAATGAATATATTTACGTAATATCAAACTACATGAAAAACGTGAAAAAGTCACTATTTAACCATATTTGAGGATTTTAAATTCAAATCATAGAGCGAGGTTTCGTATTATTTAGATCCAAGAAAAGACATATGACAATGTTGTTTCCAATACAAATGATAAAAATCAATGTGTTATCATTAGAATTAACTAAAATGTTCCTGATTTTCCGTTTATATTACCGAGGGAAGATGTACTTGTAAAACCGCTCTAATCCGGCTGAAAAGTCGATATATGCAATAAAAACCGAACTTCTCCCCTTTTCAATATCTTACTCAGTCTTTTAACGAGAAACAAATAGATGATTGAAAATGAAGTATTTAAGATTATTATCTAATCAATTATGTGTTTGCATAATTTTTATCGTATATATATGAATTAATACCCATAGACTGTAAATTCACAAAAACGTGGAAAACGGCAAAATATTGCCTAATTCGATGATATTTTGTTTAAGTCACATAAAGGAAAAGGGGATGATAAACGTCAAAATATTGCTAAATTCGATGATTTTTCGTACAAAACAAAATGCAAGAAAACTTGCTTAAAATGCAATATTATGCGAAATTCTAAGATTTGAAGGCCAAATCACATATCGTGATAAAAAATGAAATAGTATCGAAATATTGGTAAAAATGAATATATTTACGTAATATCAAACTACATGAAAAACGTGAAAAAAGTCAATATTTAACCATATTTGAGGATTTTAACTTCAAATCACAGAGCGAGGTTTCGTATTATTTAGATCCAAGAAAAGACATATGACAATGTTGTTTCCAATACAAATGATAAAAATCAATGTGTTATCATTAGAATTAACTAAAATGTTCCTGATTTTCCGTTTATATTACCGAGGGAAGATGTACTTGTAAAACCGCTCTAATCCGGCTGAAAAGTCGATATATGCAATAAAAACCGAACTTCTCCCCTTTTCAATATCTTACTCAGTATTCTAACGAGAAACAAATAGATGATTGAAAATGATAAAATCAATTATGCGTTTGCATCATTTTTATCGTATATATATATGAATTAATACCCATAGATTGTAAATTCACAAAAACGTGGAAAACGGCAAAATATTGCCTAATTCGATGATATTTTGTTCAAGTCACATAAAGGAAAAGGGGATGATAAACGTCAAAATATTGCTAAATTCGATGATTTTTCGTACAAAACAAAATGCAAGAAAACTTGCTTAAAATGCAATATTATGCGAAATTCTAAGATTTGAAGGCCAAATCACATATCGTGATAAAAAATGAAATAGTATCGAAATATTGGTAAAAATGAATATATTTACGTAATATCAAACTACATGAAAAACGTGAAAAAAGTCAATATTTAACCATATTTGAGGATTTTAACTTCAAATCATAGAGCGAGGTTTCGTATTATTTAGATCCAAGAAAAGACATATGACAATGTTGTTTCCAATACAAATGATAAAAATCAATGTGTTATCATTAGAATTAACTAAAATGTTCCTGATTTTCCGTTTATATTACCGAGGGAAGATGTACACGTAAAACCGCTCTAATCCGGCTGAAAAGTCGATATATGCAATAAAAACCAAACTTCTCCCCTTTTCAATATCTTACTCAGTATTTTAACGAGAAACAAATAGATGATTGAAAATGAAGAATTTAAGGTTATTATATAATCAATTATGTGTTTGCATAATTTTTATCGTATATATGTGAATTAATACCCATAGACTGTAAATTCACAAAAACGTGAAAAACTGCAAAATATTGCCTAATTCGATGATATTTTGTTTAAGTCACATAAAGGAAAGGGGGATGATAAACGTCAAAATATTGCTAAATTCGATGATTTTTCGTACGAAACAAAATGCAAGAAAACTTGCTTAAAAAGCAATATTATGCGAAATTCTAAGATTTGAAGGCTAAATCACATATCGTGATACTACATGAAATAGTATCGAAATATTGGTAAAAATGAATATATTTACGTAATATCAAACTACATGAAAAACGTGAAAAAAGTCAATATATAACCATATTTGAGGATTTTAACTTCAAATCATAGAGCGAGGTTTCGTATTATTTAGATCCAAGAAAAGACATATGACAATGTTGTTTCCAATACAAATGATAAAAATCAATGTGTTATCATTAGAATTAACTAAAATGTTCCTGATTTTCCGTTTATATTACCGAGGGAAGATGTACACGTAAAACCGCTCTAATCCGGCTGAAAAGTCGATATATGCAATAAAAACCAAACTTCTCCCCTTTTCAATATCTTACTCAGTATTTTAACGAGAAACAAATAGATGATTGAAAATGAAGTATTTAAGGTTATTATCTAATCAATTATGTGTTTGCATAATTTTTATCGTATATATATGAATTAATACCCATAGACTGTAAATTCACAAAAACGTGGAAAACGGCAAAATATTGCCTAATTCGATGATATTTTGTTTAAGTCACATAAAGGAAAAGGGGATGATAAACGTCAAAATATTGCTAAATTCGATGATTTTTCGTACGAAACAAAATGCAAGAAAACTTGCTTAAAATGCAATATTTTGCGAAATTCTGATATTTGACGGCCAAATCACATATCGTGATTCTACATGAAATAGAATCGAAATATTGGTTAAAATGAATATATTTACGAAGTATCAAACTACATGAAAAACGTGAAAAAGTCACTATTTAACCATATTTGAGGATTTTAACTTCAAATCATAGAGCGAGGTTTCGTATTATTTAGATCCATGAAAAGACATATGACAATGTTGTTTCCAATACAAATGATAAAAATCAATGTGTTATCATTAGAATTAACTAAAATGTTCCTGATTTTCCGTTTATACTACCGAGGGAAGATGTACACGTAAAACCGCTCTAATCCGGCTGAAAAGTCGATATATGCAATAAAAATCGAACTTCTCCCCTTTTCAATATCTTACTCAGTATTTTAACGAGAAACAAATAGATGATTGCAAATGAAGTATTTAAGGTTATTATCTAATCAATTATGTGTTTGCATAATTTTTATCGTATATATATGAATTAATACCCATAGACTGTAAATTCACAAAATCGTGGAAAACGGCAAAATATTGCCTAATTCGATGATATTTTGTTTAAGTCACATAAAGGAAAAGGGGATGATAAACGTCAAAATATTGCTAAATTTGATGATTTTTCGTACGAAACAAAATGCAAGAAAACTTGCTTAAAATGCAATATTATGCGAAATTCTAAGATTTGAAGGCCAAATCACATATCGTGATACTACGTGAAATAGTATCGAAATATTGGTAAAAATGAATATATTTACGTAATATCAAACTACATGAAAAAGGTGAAAAAAGTCAATATTTAACCATATTTGAGGATTTTAACTTCAAATCACAGAGCGAGGTTTCGTATTATTTAGATCCAAGAAAAGACATATGACAATGTTGTTTCCAATACAAATGATAAAAATCAATGTGTTTTCATTAGTATTAACTAAAATGTTACTGATTTTCCGTTTATATTACCGATGGAAGATGTACACGAAAATCGCTCTATTCCGGCTGAAATGTCGATATATTCAATAAAAACAGAACTTCTCCCCTTTTCAATATCTTACTCAGTATTTTAACGAGAAACAAATAGATGATTGAAAATGAAGTATTTAAGGTTATTATTTAATCAATTATGTGTTTGCATCATTTTTATCGTATATATATGAATTAATACCCATAGACTGTAAATTCACAAAAACGTGGAAAACGGCAAAATATTGCCTAATTCGATGATGTTTTGTTTAAGTCACATAAAGGAAAAGGGGATGATAAACGTCAAAATATTGCTAAATTCGATGATTTTTCGTACGAAACAAAATGCAAGAAAACTTGCTTAAAATGCAATATTTTGCGAAATTCTGATATATGACGGCCAAATCACATATCGTGATTCTACATGAAATAGAATCGAAATATTGGTTAAAATGAATATATTTACGTAGTATTAAACTACATGAAAAAGGTGAAAAAAGTCACTATTTAACCATATTTGAGGATTTTAACTTCAAATCATAGAGCGAGGTTTCGTATTATTTAGATTCAAGAAAAGACATATGACAATGTTGTTTCCAATACAAATGATAAAAATCAATGTGTTTTCATTAGAATTACCAAAAATGTTCCTGATTTTCCGTTTATATTACCGATGGAAGATGTACACGAAAATCGCTCTATTCCGGCTGAAACGTCGATATATGCAATAAAAACAGAACTTCTCCCCTTTTCAATATCTTACTCAGTATTTTAACGAGAAACAATAATAGATGATTGAAAATGAAGTATTTAAGGTTATTATCTAATCAATTATGAGTTTGCATCATTTTTATCGTATATATATGAATTAATACCCATAGACTGTAAATTCACAAAAACGTGGAAAACGGCAAAATATTGCCTAATTCGATGATATTTTGTTTAAGTCACATAAAGGAAAAGGGGATGATAAACGTCAAAATATTGCTAAATTCGATGATTTTTCGTACGAAACAAAATGCAAGAAAACTTGCTTAAAATGCAATATTTTGCGAAATTCTGATATTTGACGGCCAAATCACATATCGTGATTCTACATGAAATAGAATCGAAATATTGGTTAAAATGAATATATTTACGTAGTATCAAACTACATGAAAAACGTGAAAAAGTCACTATTTAACCATATTTGAGGATTTTAACTTCAAATCATAGAGCGAGGTTTCGTATTATTTAGATCCAAGAAAAGACATATGACAATGTTGTTTCCAATACAAATGATAAAAATCAATGTGTTATCATTAGAATTAACTAAAATGTTCCTGATTTTCCGTTTATATTACCGAGGAAAGATGTACACGTAAAACCGCTCTAATCCGGCTGAAAAGTCGATATATGCAATAAAAACCAAACTTCTCCCCTTTTCAATATCTTACTCAGTATTTTAACGAGAAACAAATAGATGATTGAAAATGAAGTATTTAAGGTTATTATATAATCAATTATGTGTTTGCATAATTTTTATCGTATATATGTGAATTAATACCCATAGACTGTAAATTCACAAAAACGTGAAAAACTGCAAAATATTGCCTAATTCGATGATATTTTGTTTAAGTCACATAAAGGAAAAGGGGATGATAAACGTCAAAATATTGCTAAATTCGATGATTTTTCGTACGAAACAAAATGCAAGAAAACTTGCTTAAAAAGCAATATTATGCGAAATTCTAAGATTTGAAGGCTAAATCACATATCGTGATACTACATGAAATAGTATCGAAATATTGGTAAAAATGAATATATTTACGTAATATCAAACTACATGAAAAACGTGAAAAAAGTCAATATATAACCATATTTGAGGATTTTAACTTCAAATCATAGAGCGAGGTTTCGTATTATTTAGATCCAAGAAAAGACATATGACAATGTTGTTTCCAATACAAATGATAAAAATCAATGTGTTATCATTAGAATTAACTAAAATGTTCCTGATTTTCCGTTTATATTACCGAGGGAAGATGTACACGTAAAACCGCTCTAATCCGGCTGAAAAGTCGATATATGCAATAAAAACCAAACTTCTCCCCTTTTCAATATCTTACTCAGTATTTTAACGAGAAACAAATAGATGATTGAAAATGAAGTATTTAAGGTTATTATCTAATCAATTATGTGTTTGCATAATTTTTATCGTATATATATGAATTAATACCCATAGACTGTAAATTCACAAAAACGTGGAAAACGGCAAAATATTGCCTAATTCGATGATATTTTGTTCAAGTCACATAAAGGAAAAGGGGATGATAAACGTCAAAATATTGCTAAATTCGATGATTTTTCGTACGAAACAAAATGCAAGAAAACTTGCTTAAAATGCAATATTATGCGAAATTCTAAGATTTGAAGGCCAAATCACATATCGTGATACTACATGAAATAGTATCGAAATATTGGTAAAAATGAATATATTTACGTAATATCAAACTACATGAAAAACGTGAAAAAAGTCAATATTTAACCATATTTGAGGATTTTAACTTCAAATCACAGAGCGAGGTTTCGTATTATTTAGATCCAAGAAAAGACATATGACAATGCTGTTTCCAATACAAATGATAAAAATCAATGTGTTTTCATTAGTATTAACTAAAATGTTACTGACTTTCCGTTTATATTACCGATGGAAGATGTACACGAAAATCGCTCTATTCCGGCTGAAACGTCGATATATGCAATAAAAACAGAACTTCTCCCCTTTTCAATATCTTACTCAGTACTTTAACGAGAAACAAATAGATGATTGAAAATGAAGTATTTAAAGTTATTATCTAATCAATTATGCGTTTGCATCATTTTTATCGTATATATATGAATTAATACCCATAGACTGTAAATTCACAAAAACGTGGAAAACGGCAAAATATTGCCTAATTCGATGATATTTTGTTTAAGTCACATAAAGGAAAAGGGGATGATAAACGTCAAAATATTGCTAAATTCGATGATTTTTCGTACGAAACAAAATGCAAGAAAACTTGCTTAAAATGCAATATTTTGCGAAATTCTGATATTTGACGGCCAAATCACATATCGTGATTCTACATGAAATAGAATCGAAATATTGGTTAAAATGAATATATTTACGTAGTATCAAACTACATGAAAAACGTGAAAAAGTCACTATTTAACCATATTTGAGGATTTTAACTTCAAATCATAGAGCGAGGTTTCGTATTATTTAGATCCAAGAAAAGACATATGACAATGTTGTTTCCAATACAAATGATAAAAATCAATGTGTTATCATTAGAATTAACTAAAATGTTCCTGATTTTCCGTTTATATTACCGAGGGAAGATGTACACGTAAAACCGCTTTAATCCGGCTGAAAAGTCGATATATGCAATAAAAACCGAACTTCTCCCCTTTTCAATATCTTACTCAGTATTTTAACGAGAAACAAATAGATGATTGAAAATGAAGTATTTAAGGTTATTATCTAATCAATTATGTGTTTGCATAATTTTTATCGTATATATATGAATTAATACCCATCGACTGTAAATTCACAAAAACGTGGAAAACGGCAAAATATTGCCTAATTCGATGATATTTTGTTTAAGTCACATAAAGGAAAAGGGGATGATAAACGTCAAAATATTGCTAAATTCGATGATTTATCGTACGAAACAAAATGCAAGAAAACTTGCTTAAAATGCAATATTATGCGAAATTCTAAGATTTGAAGGCCAAATCACATATCGTGATACTACATGAAATAGTATCGAATTATTGGTAGAAATGAATATATTTACGTAATATCAAACTACATGAAAAACGTAAAAAAAGTCAATATTTAACCATATTTGAGGATTTTAACTTCAAATCACAGAGCGAGGTTTCGTATTATTTAGATCCAAGAAAAGACATATGACAATGTTGTTTCCAATACAAATGATAAAAATCAATGTGTTTTCATTAGTATTAACTAAAATGTTACTGATTTTTCGTTTATATTACCGACGGAAGATGTACACGAAAATCGCTCTATTCCGGCTGAAACGTCGATATATGCAATAAAAACAGAACTTCTCCCCTTTTCAATATCTTACTCAGTATTTTAACGAGAAACAAATAGATGATTGAAAATGAAGTATTTAAAGTTATTATCTAATCAATTATGCGTTTGCATCATTTTTATCGTATATATATGAATTAATACCCATAGACTGTAAATTCACAAAAACGTGGAAAACGGCAAAATATTGCCTAATTCGATGATATTTTGTTCAAGTCACATAAAGGAAAAGGGGATGATAAACGTCAAAATATTGCTAAATTCGATGATTTTTCGTACGAAACAAAATGCAAGAAAACTTGCTTAAAATGCAATATTATGCGAAATTCTAAGATTTGAAGGCCAAATCACATATCGTGATACTACATGAAATAGTATCGAAATATTGGTAAAAATGAATATATTTACGTAATATCAAACTACATGAAAAACGTGAAAAAGTCACTATTTAACCATATTTGAGGATTTTAAATTCAAATCATAGAGCGAGGTTTCGTATTATTTAGATCCAAGAAAAGACATATGACAATGTTGTTTCCAATACAAATGATAAAAATCAATGTGTTATCATTAGAATTAACTAAAATGTTCCTGATTTTCCGTTTATATTACCGAGGGAAGATGTACTTGTAAAACCGCTCTAATCCGGCTGAAAAGTCGATATATGCAATAAAAACCGAACTTCTCCCCTTTTCAATATCTTACTCAGTCTTTTAACGAGAAACAAATAGATGATTGAAAATGAAGTATTTAAGATTATTATCTAATCAATTATGTGTTTGCATAATTTTTATCGTATATATATATGAATTAATACCCATAGACTGTAAATTCACAAAAACGTGGAAAACGGCAAAATATTGCCTAATTCGATGATATTTTGTTTAAGTCACATAAAGGAAAAGGGGATGATAAACGTCAAAATATTGCTAAATTCGATGATTTTTCGTACAAAACAAAATGCAAGAAAACTTGCTTAAAATGCAATATTATGCGAAATTCTAAGATTTGAAGGCCAAATCACATATCGTGATAAAAAATGAAATAGTATCGAAATATTGGTAAAAATGAATATATTTACGTAATATCAAACTACATGAAAAACGTGAAAAAAGTCAATATTTAACCATATTTGAGGATTTTAACTTCAAATCACAGAGCGAGGTTTCGTATTATTTAGATCCAAGAAAAGACATATGACAATGTTGTTTCCAATACAAATGATAAAAATCAATGTGTTATCATTAGAATTAACTAAAATGTTCCTGATTTTCCGTTTATATTACCGAGGGAAGATGTACTTGTAAAACCGCTCTAATCCGGCTGAAAAGTCGATATATGCAATAAAAACCGAACTTCTCCCCTTTTCAATATCTTACTCAGTATTCTAACGAGAAACAAATAGATGATTGAAAATGATAAAATCAATTATGCGTTTGCATCATTTTTATCGTATATATATGAATTAATACCCATAGATTGTAAATTCACAAAAACGTGGAAAACGGCAAAATATTGCCTAATTCGATGATATTTTGTTCAAGTCACATAAAGGAAAAGGGGATGATAAACGTCAAAATATTGCTAAATTCGATGATTTTTCGTACAAAACAAAATGCAAGAAAACTTGCTTAAAATGCAATATTATGCGAAATTCTAAGATTTGAAGGCCAAATCACATATCGTGATAAAAAATGAAATAGTATCGAAATATTGGTAAAAATGAATATATTTACGTAATATCAAACTACATGAAAAACGTGAAAAAAGTCAATATTTAACCATATTTGAGGATTTTAACTTCAAATCACAGAGCGAGGTTTCGTATTATTTAGATCCAAGAAAAGACATATGACAATGTTGTTTCCAATACAAATGATAAAAATCAATGTGTTTTCATTAGTATTAACTAAAATGTTACTGATTTTTCGTTTATATTACCGATGGAAGATGTACACGAAAATCGCTCTATTCCGGCTGAAACGTCGATATATGCAATAAAAACAGAACTTCTCCCCTTTTCAATATCTTACTCAGTATTTTAACGAGAAACAAATAGATGATTGAAAATGAAGTATTTAAGGTTATTATCTAATCAATTATGTGTTTGCATCATTTTTATCGTATATATATGAATTAATACCCATAGACTGTAAATTCACAAAAACGTGGAAAACGGCAAAATATTGCCTAATTCGATGATATTTTGTTTAAGTCACATAAAGGAAAAGGGGATGATAAACGTCAAAATATTGCTAAATTCGATGATTTTTCTTACGAAACAAAATGCAAGAAAACTTGCTTAAAATGCAATATTTTGCGAAATTCTGATATATGACGGCCAAATCACATATCGTGATTCTACATGAAATAGAATCGAAATATTGGTTAAAATGAATATATTTACGTAGTATTAAACTACATGAAAAAGGTGAAAAAAGTCACTATTTAACTATATTTGAGGATTTTAACTTCAAATCATAGAGCGAGGTTTCGTATTATTTAGATCCAAGAAAAGACATATGACAATGTTGTTTCCAATACAAATGATAAAAATCAATGTGTTATCATTAGAATTAACTAAAATGTTCCTGATTTTCCGTTTATATTACCGAGGGAAGATGTACTTGTAAAACCGCTCTAATCCGGCTGAAAAGTCGATATATGCAATAAAAACCGAACTTCTCCCCTTTTCAATATCTTACTCAGTCTTTTAACGAGAAACAAATAGATGATTGAAAATGAAGTATTTAAGATTATTATCTTATCAATTATGTGTTTGCATAATTTTTATCGTATATATATGAATTAATACCCATAGACTGTAAATTCACAAAAACGTGGAAAACGGCAAAATATTGCCTAATTCGATGATATTTTGTTTAAGTCACATAAAGGAAAAGGGGATGATAAACGTCAAAATATTGCTAAATTCGATGATTTATCGTACGAAACAAAATGCAAGAAAACTTGCTTAAAATGCAATATTATGCGAAATTCTAAGATTTGAAGGCCAAATCACATATCGTGATACTACATGAAATAGTATCGAATTATTGGTAAAAATGAATATATTTACGTAATATCAAACTACATGAAAAACGTAAAAAAATCAATATTTAACCATATTTGAGGATTTTAACTTCAAATCACAGAGCGAGGTTTCGTATTATTTAGATCCAAGAAAAGACATATGACAATGTTGTTTCCAATACAAATGATAAAAATCAATGTGTTTTCATTAGTATTAACTAAAATGTTACTGATTTTTCGTTTATATTACCGACGGAAGATGTACACGAAAATCGCTCTATTCCGGCTGAAACGTCGATATATGCAATAAAAACAGAACTTCTCCCCTTTTCAATATCTTACTCAGTATTTTAACGAGAAACAAATAGATGATTGAAAATGAAGTATTTAAAGTTATTATCTAATCAATTATGCGTTTGCATCATTTTTATCGTATATATATGAATTAATACCCATAGACTGTAAATTCACAAAAACGTGGAAAACGGCAAAATATTGCCTAATTCGATGATATTTTGTTCAAGTCACATAAAGGAAAAGGGGATGATAAACGTCAAAATATTGCTAAATTCGATGATTTTTCGTACGAAACAAAATGCAAGAAAACTTGCTTAAAATGCAATATTATGCGAAATTCTAAGATTTGAAGGCCAAATCACATATCGTGATACTACATGAAATAGTATCGAAATATTGGTAAAAATGAATATATTTACGTAATATCAAACTACATGAAAAACGTGAAAAAGTCACTATTTAACCATATTTGAGGATTTTAAATTCAAATCATAGAGCGAGGTTTCGTATTATTTAGATCCAAGAAAAGACATATGACAATGTTGTTTCCAATACAAATGATAAAAATCAATGTGTTATCATTAGAATTAACTAAAATGTTCCTGATTTTCCGTTTATATTACCGAGGGAAGATGTACTTGTAAAACCGCTCTAATCCGGCTGAAAAGTCGATATATGCAATAAAAACCGAACTTCTCCCCTTTTCAATATCTTACTCAGTCTTTTAACGAGAAACAAATAGATGATTGAAAATGAAGTATTTAAGATTATTATCTAATCAATTATGTGTTTGCATAATTTTTATCGTATATATATGAATTAATACCCATAGACTGTAAATTCACAAAAACGTGGAAAACGGCAAAATATTGCCTAATTCGATGATATTTTGTTTAAGTCACATAAAGGAAAAGGGGATGATAAACGTCAAAATATTGCTAAATTCGATGATTTTTCGTACAAAACAAAATGCAAGAAAACTTGCTTAAAATGCAATATTATGCGAAATTCTAAGATTTGAAGGCCAAATCACATATCGTGATAAAAAATGAAATAGTATCGAAATATTGGTAAAAATGAATATATTTACGTAATATCAAACTACATGAAAAACGTGAAAAAAGTCAATATTTAACCATATTTGAGGATTTTAACTTCAAATCACAGAGCGAGGTTTCGTATTATTTAGATCCAAGAAAAGACATATGACAATGTTGTTTCCAATACAAATGATAAAAATCAATGTGTTATCATTAGAATTAACTAAAATGTTCCTGATTTTCCGTTTATATTACCGAGGGAAGATGTACTTGTAAAACCGCTCTAATCCGGCTGAAAAGTCGATATATGCAATAAAAACCGAACTTCTCCCCTTTTCAATATCTTACTCAGTATTCTAACGAGAAACAAATAGATGATTGAAAATGATAAAATCAATTATGCGTTTGCATCATTTTTATCGTATATATATGAATTAATACCCATAGATTGTAAATTCACAAAAACGTGGAAAACGGCAAAATATTGCCTAATTCGATGATATTTTGTTTAAGTCACATAAAGGAAAAGGGGATGATAAACGTCAAAATATTGCTAAATTCGATGATTTTTCGTACAAAACAAAATGCAAGAAAACTTGCTTAAAATGCAATATTATGCGAAATTCTAAGATTTGAAGGCCAAATCACATATCGTGATAAAAAATGAAATAGTATCGAAATATTGGTAAAAATGAATATATTTACGTAATATCAAACTACATGAAAAACGTGAAAAAAGTCAATATTT
The DNA here is from genome assembly GCF_040958095.1 of Procambarus clarkii. NCBI lineage: Eukaryota > Metazoa > Arthropoda > Malacostraca > Decapoda > Cambaridae > Procambarus > Procambarus clarkii. The sequence continues at coordinate 899,374 of NC_091238.1, read as the reverse complement.
AACCATATTTGAGGATTTTAACTTCAAATCACAGAGCGAGGTTTCGTATTATTTAGATCCAAGAAAAGACATATGACAATGTTGTTTCCAATACAAATGATAAAAATCAATGTGTTATCATTAGAATTAACTAAAATGTTCCTGATTTTCCGTTTATATTACCGAGGGAAGATGTACTTGTAAAACCGCTCTAATCCGGCTGAAAAGTCGATATATGCAATAAAAACCGAACTTCTCCCCTTTTCAATATCTTACTCAGTATTCTAACGAGAAACAAATAGATGATTGAAAATGATAAAATCAATTATGCGTTTGCATCATTTTTATCGTATATATATGAATTAATACCCATAGATTGTAAATTCACAAAAACGTGGAAAACGGCAAAATATTGCCTAATTCGATGATATTTTGTTCAAGTCACATAAAGGAAAAGGGGATGATAAACGTCAAAATATTGCTAAATTCGATGATTTTTCGTACAAAACAAAATGCAAGAAAACTTGCTTAAAATGCAATATTATGCGAAATTCTAAGATTTGAAGGCCAAATCACATATCGTGATAAAAAATGAAATAGTATCGAAATATTGGTAAAAATGAATATATTTACGTAATATCAAACTACATGAAAAACGTGAAAAAAGTCAATATTTAACCATATTTGAGGATTTTAACTTCAAATCACAGAGCGAGGTTTCGTATTATTTAGATCCAAGAAAAGACATATGACAATGTTGTTTCCAATACAAATGATAAAAATCAATGTGTTTTCATTAGTATTAACTAAAATGTTACTGATTTTTCGTTTATATTACCGATGGAAGATGTACACGAAAATCGCTCTATTCCGGCTGAAACGTCGATATATGCAATAAAAACAGAACTTCTCCCCTTTTCAATATCTTACTCAGTATTTTAACGAGAAACAAATAGATGATTGAAAATGAAGTATTTAAGGTTATTATCTAATCAATTATGTGTTTGCATCATTTTTATCGTATATATATGAATTAATACCCATAGACTGTAAATTCACAAAAACGTGGAAAACGGCAAAATATTGCCTAATTCGATGATATTTTGTTTAAGTCACATAAAGGAAAAGGGGATGATAAACGTCAAAATATTGCTAAATTCGATGATTTTTCTTACGAAACAAAATGCAAGAAAACTTGCTTAAAATGCAATATTTTGCGAAATTCTGATATATGACGGCCAAATCACATATCGTGATTCTACATGAAATAGAATCGAAATATTGGTTAAAATGAATATATTTACGTAGTATTAAACTACATGAAAAAGGTGAAAAAAGTCACTATTTAACTATATTTGAGGATTTTAACTTCAAATCATAGAGCGAGGTTTCGTATTATTTAGATCCAAGAAAAGACATATGACAATGTTGTTTCCAATACAAATGATAAAAATCAATGTGTTATCATTAGAATTAACTAAAATGTTCCTGATTTTCCGTTTATATTACCGAGGGAAGATGTACTTGTAAAACCGCTCTAATCCGGCTGAAAAGTCGATATATGCAATAAAAACCGAACTTCTCCCCTTTTCAATATCTTACTCAGTCTTTTAACGAGAAACAAATAGATGATTGAAAATGAAGTATTTAAGATTATTATCTTATCAATTATGTGTTTGCATAATTTTTATCGTATATATATGAATTAATACCCATAGACTGTAAATTCACAAAAACGTGGAAAACGGCAAAATATTGCCTAATTCGATGATATTTTGTTTAAGTCACATAAAGGAAAAGGGGATGATAAACGTCAAAATATTGCTAAATTCGATGATTTATCGTACGAAACAAAATGCAAGAAAACTTGCTTAAAATGCAATATTATGCGAAATTCTAAGATTTGAAGGCCAAATCACATATCGTGATACTACATGAAATAGTATCGAATTATTGGTAAAAATGAATATATTTACGTAATATCAAACTACATGAAAAACGTAAAAAAAGTCAATATTTAACCATATTTGAGGATTTTAACTTCAAATCACAGAGCGAGGTTTCGTATTATTTAGATCCAAGAAAAGACATATGACAATGTTGTTTCCAATACAAATGATAAAAATCAATGTGTTTTCATTAGTATTAACTAAAATGTTACTGATTTTTCGTTTATATTACCGACGGAAGATGTACACGAAAATCGCTCTATTCCGGCTGAAACGTCGATATATGCAATAAAAACAGAACTTCTCCCCTTTTCAATATCTTACTCAGTATTTTAACGAGAAACAAATAGATGATTGAAAATGAAGTATTTAAAGTTATTATCTAATCAATTATGCGTTTGCATCATTTTTATTGCATATATATGAATTAATACCCATAGACTGTAAATTCACAAAAACGTGGAAAACGGCAAAATATTGCCTAATTCGATGATATTTTGTTCAAGTCACATAAAGGAAAAGGGGATGATAAACGTCAAAATATTGCTAAATTCGATGATTTTTCGTACGAAACAAAATGCAAGAAAACTTGCTTAAAATGCAATATTATGCGAAATTCTAAGATTTGAAGGCCAAATCACATATCGTGATACTACATGAAATAGTATCGAAATATTGGTAAAAATGAATATATTTACGTAATATCAAACTACATGAAAAACGTGAAAAAGTCACTATTTAACCATATTTGAGGATTTTAAATTCAAATCATAGAGCGAGGTTTCGTATTATTTAGATCCAAGAAAAGACATATGACAATGTTGTTTCCAATACAAATGATAAAAATCAATGTGTTATCATTAGAATTAACTAAAATGTTCCTGATTTTCCGTTTATATTACCGAGGGAAGATGTACTTGTAAAACCGCTCTAATCCGGCTGAAAAGTCGATATATGCAATAAAAACCGAACTTCTCCCCTTTTCAATATCTTACTCAGTCTTTTAACGAGAAACAAATAGATGATTGAAAATGAAGTATTTAAGATTATTATCTAATCAATTATGTGTTTGCATAATTTTTATCGTATATATATGAATTAATACCCATAGACTGTAAATTCACAAAAACGTGGAAAACGGCAAAATATTGCCTAATTCGATGATATTTTGTTTAAGTCACATAAAGGAAAAGGGGATGATAAACGTCAAAATATTGCTAAATTCGATGATTTTTCGTACAAAACAAAATGCAAGAAAACTTGCTTAAAATGCAATATTATGCGAAATTCTAAGATTTGAAGGCCAAATCACATATCGTGATAAAAAATGAAATAGTATCGAAATATTGGTAAAAATGAATATATTTACGTAATATCAAACTACATGAAAAACGTGAAAAAAGTCAATATTTAACCATATTTGAGGATTTTAACTTCAAATCACAGAGCGAGGTTTCGTATTATTTAGATCCAAGAAAAGACATATGACAATGTTGTTTCCAATACAAATGATAAAAATCAATGTGTTATCATTAGAATTAACTAAAATGTTCCTGATTTTCCGTTTATATTACCGAGGGAAGATGTACTTGTAAAACCGCTCTAATCCGGCTGAAAAGTCGATATATGCAATAAAAACCGAACTTCTCCCCTTTTCAATATCTTACTCAGTATTCTAACGAGAAACAAATAGATGATTGAAAATGATAAAATCAATTATGCGTTTGCATCATTTTTATCGTATATATATATGAATTAATACCCATAGATTGTAAATTCACAAAAACGTGGAAAACGGCAAAATATTGCCTAATTCGATGATATTTTGTTCAAGTCACATAAAGGAAAAGGGGATGATAAACGTCAAAATATTGCTAAATTCGATGATTTTTCGTACAAAACAAAATGCAAGAAAACTTGCTTAAAATGCAATATTATGCGAAATTCTAAGATTTGAAGGCCAAATCACATATCGTGATAAAAAATGAAATAGTATCGAAATATTGGTAAAAATGAATATATTTACGTAATATCAAACTACATGAAAAACGTGAAAAAAGTCAATATTTAACCATATTTGAGGATTTTAACTTCAAATCATAGAGCGAGGTTTCGTATTATTTAGATCCAAGAAAAGACATATGACAATGTTGTTTCCAATACAAATGATAAAAATCAATGTGTTATCATTAGAATTAACTAAAATGTTCCTGATTTTCCGTTTATATTACCGAGGGAAGATGTACACGTAAAACCGCTCTAATCCGGCTGAAAAGTCGATATATGCAATAAAAACCAAACTTCTCCCCTTTTCAATATCTTACTCAGTATTTTAACGAGAAACAAATAGATGATTGAAAATGAAGTATTTAAGGTTATTATATAATCAATTATGTGTTTGCATAATTTTTATCGTATATATATGAATTAATACCCATAGACTGTAAATTCACAAAAACGTGGAAAACGGCAAAATATTGCCTAATTCGATGATATTTTGTTTAAGTCACATAAAGGAAAAGGGGATGATAAACGTCAAAATATTGCTAAATTCGATGATTTATCGTACGAAACAAAATGCAAGAAAACTTGCTTAAAATGCAATATTATGCGAAATTCTAAGATTTGAAGGCCAAATCACATATCGTGATACTACATGAAATAGTATCGAATTATTGGTAAAAATGAATATATTTACGTAATATCAAACTACATGAAAAACGTAAAAAAAGTCAATATTTAACCATATTTGAGGATTTTAACTTCAAATCACAGAGCGAGGTTTCGTATTATTTAGATCCAAGAAAAGACATATGACAATGTTGTTTCCAATACAAATGATAAAAATCAATGTGTTTTCATTAGTATTAACTAAAATGTTACTGATTTTTCGTTTATATTACCGACGGAAGATGTACACGAAAATCGCTCTATTCCGGCTGAAACGTCGATATATGCAATAAAAACAGAACTTCTCCCCTTTTCAATATCTTACTCAGTATTTTAACGAGAAACAAATAGATGATTGAAAATGAAGTATTTAAAGTTATTATCTAATCAATTATGCGTTTGCATCATTTTTATTGCATATATATGAATTAATACCCATAGACTGTAAATTCACAAAAACGTGGAAAACGGCAAAATATTGCCTAATTCGATGATATTTTGTTCAAGTCACATAAAGGAAAAGGGGATGATAAACGTCAAAATATTGCTAAATTCGATGATTTTTCGTACGAAACAAAATGCAAGAAAACTTGCTTAAAATGCAATATTATGCGAAATTCTAAGATTTGAAGGCCAAATCACATATCGTGATACTACATGAAATAGTATCGAAATATTGGTAAAAATGAATATATTTACGTAATATCAAACTACATGAAAAACGTGAAAAAGTCACTATTTAACCATATTTGAGGATTTTAAATTCAAATCATAGAGCGAGGTTTCGTATTATTTAGATCCAAGAAAAGACATATGACAATGTTGTTTCCAATACAAATGATAAAAATCAATGTGTTATCATTAGAATTAACTAAAATGTTCCTGATTTTCCGTTTATATTACCGAGGGAAGATGTACTTGTAAAACCGCTCTAATCCGGCTGAAAAGTCGATATATGCAATAAAAACCGAACTTCTCCCCTTTTCAATATCTTACTCAGTCTTTTAACGAGAAACAAATAGATGATTGAAAATGAAGTATTTAAGATTATTATCTAATCAATTATGTGTTTGCATAATTTTTATCGTATATATATGAATTAATACCCATAGACTGTAAATTCACAAAAACGTGGAAAACGGCAAAATATTGCCTAATTCGATGATATTTTGTTTAAGTCACATAAAGGAAAAGGGGATGATAAACGTCAAAATATTGCTAAATTCGATGATTTTTCGTACAAAACAAAATGCAAGAAAACTTGCTTAAAATGCAATATTATGCGAAATTCTAAGATTTGAAGGCCAAATCACATATCGTGATAAAAAATGAAATAGTATCGAAATATTGGTAAAAATGAATATATTTACGTAATATCAAACTACATGAAAAACGTGAAAAAAGTCAATATTTAACCATATTTGAGGATTTTAACTTCAAATCACAGAGCGAGGTTTCGTATTATTTAGATCCAAGAAAAGACATATGACAATGTTGTTTCCAATACAAATGATAAAAATCAATGTGTTATCATTAGAATTAACTAAAATGTTCCTGATTTTCCGTTTATATTACCGAGGGAAGATGTACTTGTAAAACCGCTCTAATCCGGCTGAAAAGTCGATATATGCAATAAAAACCGAACTTCTCCCCTTTTCAATATCTTACTCAGTATTCTAACGAGAAACAAATAGATGATTGAAAATGATAAAATCAATTATGCGTTTGCATCATTTTTATCGTATATATATATGAATTAATACCCATAGATTGTAAATTCACAAAAACGTGGAAAACGGCAAAATATTGCCTAATTCGATGATATTTTGTTCAAGTCACATAAAGGAAAAGGGGATGATAAACGTCAAAATATTGCTAAATTCGATGATTTTTCGTACAAAACAAAATGCAAGAAAACTTGCTTAAAATGCAATATTATGCGAAATTCTAAGATTTGAAGGCCAAATCACATATCGTGATAAAAAATGAAATAGTATCGAAATATTGGTAAAAATGAATATATTTACGTAATATCAAACTACATGAAAAACGTGAAAAAAGTCAATATTTAACCATATTTGAGGATTTTAACTTCAAATCATAGAGCGAGGTTTCGTATTATTTAGATCCAAGAAAAGACATATGACAATGTTGTTTCCAATACAAATGATAAAAATCAATGTGTTATCATTAGAATTAACTAAAATGTTCCTGATTTTCCGTTTATATTACCGAGGGAAGATGTACACGTAAAACCGCTCTAATCCGGCTGAAAAGTCGATATATGCAATAAAAACCAAACTTCTCCCCTTTTCAATATCTTACTCAGTATTTTAACGAGAAACAAATAGATGATTGAAAAAGAAGTATTTAAGGTTATTATATAATCAATTATGTGTTTGCATAATTTTTATCGTATATATGTGAATTAATACCCATAGACTGTAAATTCACAAAAACGTGAAAAACTGCAAAATATTGCCTAATTCGATGATATTTTGTTTAAGTCACATAAAGGAAAGGGGGATGATAAACGTCAAAATATTGCTAAATTCGATGATTTTTCGTACGAAACAAAATGCAAGAAAACTTGCTTAAAAAGCAATATTATGCGAAATTCTAAGATTTGAAGGCTAAATCACATATCGTGATACTACATGAAATAGTATCGAAATATTGGTAAAAATGAATATATTTACGTAATATCAAACTACATGAAAAACGTGAAAAAAGTCAATATATAACCATATTTGAGGATTTTAACTTCAAATCATAGAGCGAGGTTTCGTATTATTTAGATCCAAGAAAAGACATATGACAATGTTGTTTCCAATACAAATGATAAAAATCAATGTGTTATCATTAGAATTAACTAAAATGTTCCTGATTTTCCGTTTATATTACCGAGGGAAGATGTACACGTAAAACCGCTCTAATCCGGCTGAAAAGTCGATATATGCAATAAAAACCAAACTTCTCCCCTTTTCAATATCTTACTCAGTATTTTAACGAGAAACAAATAGATGATTGAAAATGAAGTATTTAAGGTTATTATCTAATCAATTATGTGTTTGCATAATTTTTATCGTATATATATGAATTAATACCCATAGACTGTAAATTCACAAAAACGTGGAAAACGGCAAAATATTGCCTAATTCGATGATATTTTGTTTAAGTCACATAAAGGAAAAGGGGATGATAAACGTCAAAATATTGCTAAATTCGATGATTTTTCGTACGAAACAAAATGCAAGAAAACTTGCTTAAAATGCAATATTTTGCGAAATTCTGATATTTGACGGCCAAATCACATATCGTGATTCTACATGAAATAGAATCGAAATATTGGTTAAAATGAATATATTTACGAAGTATCAAACTACATGAAAAACGTGAAAAAGTCACTATTTAACCATATTTGAGGATTTTAACTTCAAATCATAGAGCGAGGTTTCGTATTATTTAGATCCATGAAAAGACATATGACAATGTTGTTTCCAATACAAATGATAAAAATCAATGTGTTATCATTAGAATTAACTAAAATGTTCCTGATTTTCCGTTTATACTACCGAGGGAAGATGTACACGTAAAACCGCTCTAATCCGGCTGAAAAGTCGATATATGCAATAAAAATCGAACTTCTCCCCTTTTCAATATCTTACTCAGTATTTTAACGAGAAACAAATAGATGATTGCAAATGAAGTATTTAAGGTTATTATCTAATCAATTATGTGTTTGCATAATTTTTATCGTATATATATGAATTAATACCCATAGACTGTAAATTCACAAAATCGTGGAAAACGGCAAAATATTGCCTAATTCGATGATATTTTGTTTAAGTCACATAAAGGAAAAGGGGATGATAAACGTCAAAATATTGCTAAATTTGATGATTTTTCGTACGAAACAAAATGCAAGAAAACTTGCTTAAAATGCAATATTATGCGAAATTCTAAGATTTGAAGGCCAAATCACATATCGTGATACTACGTGAAATAGTATCGAAATATTGGTAAAAATGAATATATTTACGTAATATCAAACTACATGAAAAAGGTGAAAAAAGTCAATATTTAACCATATTTGAGGATTTTAACTTCAAATCACAGAGCGAGGTTTCGTATTATTTAGATCCAAGAAAAGACATATGACAATGTTGTTTCCAATACAAATGATAAAAATCAATGTGTTTTCATTAGTATTAACTAAAATGTTACTGATTTTCCGTTTATATTACCGATGGAAGATGTACACGAAAATCGCTCTATTCCGGCTGAAATGTCGATATATTCAATAAAAACAGAACTTCTCCCCTTTTCAATATCTTACTCAGTATTTTAACGAGAAACAAATAGATGATTGAAAATGAAGTATTTAAGGTTATTATTTAATCAATTATGTGTTTGCATCATTTTTATCGTATATATATGAATTAATACCCATAGACTGTAAATTCACAAAAACGTGGAAAACGGCAAAATATTGCCTAATTCGATGATGTTTTGTTTAAGTCACATAAAGGAAAAGGGGATGATAAACGTCAAAATATTGCTAAATTCGATGATTTTTCGTACGAAACAAAATGCAAGAAAACTTGCTTAAAATGCAATATTTTGCGAAATTCTGATATATGACGGCCAAATCACATATCGTGATTCTACATGAAATAGAATCGAAATATTGGTTAAAATGAATATATTTACGTAGTATTAAACTACATGAAAAAGGTGAAAAAAGTCACTATTTAACCATATTTGAGGATTTTAACTTCAAATCATAGAGCGAGGTTTCGTATTATTTAGATTCAAGAAAAGACATATGACAATGTTGTTTCCAATACAAATGATAAAAATCAATGTGTTTTCATTAGAATTACCAAAAATGTTCCTGATTTTCCGTTTATATTACCGATGGAAGATGTACACGAAAATCGCTCTATTCCGGCTGAAACGTCGATATATGCAATAAAAACAGAACTTCTCCCCTTTTCAATATCTTACTCAGTATTTTAACGAGAAACAATAATAGATGATTGAAAATGAAGTATTTAAGGTTATTATCTAATCAATTATGAGTTTGCATCATTTTTATCGTATATATATGAATTAATACCCATAGACTGTAAATTCACAAAAACGTGGAAAACGGCAAAATATTGCCTAATTCGATGATATTTTGTTTAAGTCACATAAAGGAAAAGGGGATGATAAACGTCAAAATATTGCTAAATTCGATGATTTTTCGTACGAAACAAAATGCAAGAAAACTTGCTTAAAATGCAATATTTTGCGAAATTCTGATATTTGACGGCCAAATCACATATCGTGATTCTACATGAAATAGAATCGAAATATTGGTTAAAATGAATATATTTACGTAGTATCAAACTACATGAAAAACGTGAAAAAGTCACTATTTAACCATATTTGAGGATTTTAACTTCAAATCATAGAGCGAGGTTTCGTATTATTTAGATCCAAGAAAAGACATATGACAATGTTGTTTCCAATACAAATGATAAAAATCAATGTGTTATCATTAGAATTAACTAAAATGTTCCTGATTTTCCGTTTATATTACCGAGGAAAGATGTACACGTAAAACCGCTCTAATCCGGCTGAAAAGTCGATATATGCAATAAAAACCAAACTTCTCCCCTTTTCAATATCTTACTCAGTATTTTAACGAGAAACAAATAGATGATTGAAAATGAAGTATTTAAGGTTATTATATAATCAATTATGTGTTTGCATAATTTTTATCGTATATATGTGAATTAATACCCATAGACTGTAAATTCACAAAAACGTGAAAAACTGCAAAATATTGCCTAATTCGATGATATTTTGTTTAAGTCACATAAAGGAAAAGGGGATGATAAACGTCAAAATATTGCTAAATTCGATGATTTTTCGTACGAAACAAAATGCAAGAAAACTTGCTTAAAAAGCAATATTATGCGAAATTCTAAGATTTGAAGGCTAAATCACATATCGTGATACTACATGAAATAGTATCGAAATATTGGTAAAATTAATATATTTACGTAATATCAAACTACATGAAAAACGTGAAAAAAGTCAATATATAACCATATTTGAGGATTTTAACTTCAAATCATAGAGCGAGGTTTCGTATTATTTAGATCCAAGAAAAGACATATGACAATGTTGTTTCCAATACAAATGATAAAAATCAATGTGTTATCATTAGAATTAACTAAAATGTTCCTGATTTTCCGTTTATATTACCGAGGGAAGATGTACACGTAAAACCGCTCTAATCCGGCTGAAAAGTCGATATATGCAATAAAAACCAAACTTCTCCCCTTTTCAATATCTTACTCAGTATTTTAACGAGAAACAAATAGATGATTGAAAATGAAGTATTTAAGGTTATTATCTAATCAATTATGTGTTTGCATAATTTTTATCGTATATATATGAATTAATACCCATAGACTGTAAATTCACAAAAACGTGGAAAACGGCAAAATATTGCCTAATTCGATGATGTTTTGTTTAAGTCACATAAAGGAAAAGGGGATGATAAACGTCAAAATATTGCTAAATTCGATGATTTTTCGTACGAAACAAAATGCAAGAAAACTTGCTTAAAATGCAATATTTTGCGAAATTCTGATATATGACGGCCAAATCACATATCGTGATTCTACATGAAATAGAATCGAAATATTGGTTAAAATGAATATATTTACGTAGTATTAAACTACATGAAAAAGGTGAAAAAAGTCACTATTTAACCATATTTGAGGATTTTAACTTCAAATCATAGAGCGAGGTTTCGTATTATTTAGATTCAAGAAAAGACATATGACAATGTTGTTTCCAATACAAATGATAAAAATCAATGTGTTTTCATTAGAATTACCAAAAATGTTCCTGATTTTCCGTTTATATTACCGATGGAAGATGTACACGAAAATCGCTCTATTCCGGCTGAAACGTCGATATATGCAATAAAAACAGAACTTCTCCCCTTTTCAATATCTTACTCAGTATTTTAACGAGAAACAATAATAGATGATTGAAAATGAAGTATTTAAGGTTATTATCTAATCAATTATGAGTTTGCATCATTTTTATCGTATATATATGAATTAATACCCATAGACTGTAAATTCACAAAAACGTGGAAAACGGCAAAATATTGCCTAATTCGATGATATTTTGTTTAAGTCACATAAAGGAAAAGGGGATGATAAACGTCAAAATATTGCTAAATTCGATGATTTTTCGTACGAAACAAAATGCAAGAAAACTTGCTTAAAATGCAATATTTTGCGAAATTCTGATATTTGACGGCCAAATCACATATCGTGATTCTACATGAAATAGAATCGAAATATTGGTTAAAATGAATATATTTACGTAGTATCAAACTACATGAAAAACGTGAAAAAGTCACTATTTAACCATATTTGAGGATTTTAACTTCAAATCATAGAGCGAGGTTTCGTATTATTTAGATCCAAGAAAAGACATATGACAATGTTGTTTCCAATACAAATGATAAAAATCAATGTGTTATCATTAGAATTAACTAAAATGTTCCTGATTTTCCGTTTATATTACCGAGGAAAGATGTACACGTAAAACCGCTCTAATCCGGCTGAAAAGTCGATATATGCAATAAAAACCAAACTTCTCCCCTTTTCAATATCTTACTCAGTATTTTAACGAGAAACAAATAGATGATTGAAAATGAAGTATTTAAGGTTATTATATAATCAATTATGTGTTTGCATAATTTTTATCGTATATATGTGAATTAATACCCATAGACTGTAAATTCACAAAAACGTGAAAAACTGCAAAATATTGCCTAATTCGATGATATTTTGTTTAAGTCACATAAAGGAAAAGGGGATGATAAACGTCAAAATATTGCTAAATTCGATGATTTTTCGTACGAAACAAAATGCAAGAAAACTTGCTTAAAAAGCAATATTATGCGAAATTCTAAGATTTGAAGGCTAAATCACATATCGTGATACTACATGAAATAGTATCGAAATATTGGTAAAATTAATATATTTACGTAATATCAAACTACATGAAAAACGTGAAAAAAGTCAATATATAACCATATTTGAGGATTTTAACTTCAAATCATAGAGCGAGGTTTCGTATTATTTAGATCCAAGAAAAGACATATGACAATGTTGTTTCCAATACAAATGATAAAAATCAATGTGTTATCATTAGAATTAACTAAAATGTTCCTGATTTTCCGTTTATATTACCGAGGGAAGATGTACACGTAAAACCGCTCTAATCCGGCTGAAAAGTCGATATATGCAATAAAAACCAAACTTCTCCCCTTTTCAATATCTTACTCAGTATTTTAACGAGAAACAAATAGATGATTGAAAATGAAGTATTTAAGGTTATTATCTAATCAATTATGTGTTTGCATAATTTTTATCGTATATATATGAATTAATACCCATAGACTGTAAATTCACAAAAACGTGGAAAACGGCAAAATATTGCCTAATTCGATGATATTTTGTTCAAGTCACATAAAGGAAAAGGGGATGATAAACGTCAAAATATTGCTAAATTCGATGATTTTTCGTACGAAACAAAATGCAAGAAAACTTGCTTAAAATGCAATATTATGCGAAATTCTAAGATTTGAAGGCCAAATCACATATCGTGATACTACATGAAATAGTATCGAAATATTGGTAAAAATGAATATATTTACGTAATATCAAACTACATGAAAAACGTGAAAAAAGTCAATATTTAACCATATTTGAGGATTTTAACTTCAAATCACAGAGCGAGGTTTCGTATTATTTAGATCCAAGAAAAGACATATGACAATGCTGTTTCCAATACAAATGATAAAAATCAATGTGTTTTCATTAGTATTAACTAAAATGTTACTGACTTTCCGTTTATATTACCGATGGAAGATGTACACGAAAATCGCTCTATTCCGGCTGAAACGTCGATATATGCAATAAAAACAGAACTTCTCCCCTTTTCAATATCTTACTCAGTACTTTAACGAGAAACAAATAGATGATTGAAAATGAAGTATTTAAAGTTATTATCTAATCAATTATGCGTTTGCATCATTTTTATCGTATATATATGAATTAATACCCATAGACTGTAAATTCACAAAAACGTGGAAAACGGCAAAATATTGCCTAATTCGATGATATTTTGTTTAAGTCACATAAAGGAAAAGGGGATGATAAACGTCAAAATATTGCTAAATTCGATGATTTTTCGTACGAAACAAAATGCAAGAAAACTTGCTTAAAATGCAATATTTTGCGAAATTCTGATATTTGACGGCCAAATCACATATCGTGATTCTACATGAAATAGAATCGAAATATTGGTTAAAATGAATATATTTACGTAGTATCAAACTACATGAAAAACGTGAAAAAGTCACTATTTAACCATATTTGAGGATTTTAACTTCAAATCATAGAGCGAGGTTTCGTATTATTTAGATCCAAGAAAAGACATATGACAATGTTGTTTCCAATACAAATGATAAAAATCAATGTGTTATCATTAGAATTAACTAAAATGTTCCTGATTTTCCGTTTATATTACCGACGGAAGATGTACACGTAAAACCGCTCTAATCCGGCTGAAAAGTCGATATATGCAATAAAAACCGAACTTCTCCCCTTTTCAATATCTTACTCAGTATTTTAACGAGAAACAAATAGATGATTGAAAATGAAGTATTTAAGGTTATTATCTAATCAATTATGTGTTTGCATAATTTTTATCGTATATATATGAATTAATACCCATCGACTGTAAATTCACAAAAACGTGGAAAACGGCAAAATATTACCTAATTCGATGATATTTTGTTTAAGTCACATAAAGGAAAAGGGGATGATAAACGTCAAAATATTGCTAAATTCGATGATTTATCGTACGAAACAAAATGCAAGAAAACTTGCTTAAAATGCAATATTATGCGAAATTCTAAGATTTGAAGGCCAAATCACATATCGTGATACTACATGAAATAGTATCGAATTATTGGTAAAAATGAATATATTTACGTAATATCAAACTACATGAAAAACGTAAAAAAAGTCAATATTTAACCATATTTGAGGATTTTAACTTCAAATCACAGAGCGAGGTTTCGTATTATTTAGATCCAAGAAAAGACATATGACAATGTTGTTTCCAATACAAATGATAAAAATCAATGTGTTTTCATTAGTATTAACTAAAATGTTACTGATTTTTCGTTTATATTACCGACGGAAGATGTACACGAAAATCGCTCTATTCCGGCTGAAACGTCGATATATGCAATAAAAACAGAACTTCTCCCCTTTTCAATATCTTACTCAGTATTTTAACGAGAAACAAATAGATGATTGAAAATGAAGTATTTAAAGTTATTATCTAATCAATTATGCGTTTGCATCATTTTTATCGTATATATATGAATTAATACCCATAGACTGTAAATTCACAAAAACGTGGAAAACGGCAAAATATTGCCTAATTCGATGATATTTTGTTCAAGTCACATAAAGGAAAAGGGGATGATAAACGTCAAAATATTGCTAAATTCGATGATTTTTCGTACGAAACAAAATGCAAGAAAACTTGCTTAAAATGCAATATTATGCGAAATTCTAAGATTTGAAGGCCAAATCACATATCGTGATACTACATGAAATAGTATCGAAATATTGGTAAAAATGAATATATTTACGTAATATCAAACTACATGAAAAACGTGAAAAAGTCACTATTTAACCATATTTGAGGATTTTAAATTCAAATCATAGAGCGAGGTTTCGTATTATTTAGATCCAAGAAAAGACATATGACAATGTTGTTTCCAATACAAATGATAAAAATCAATGTGTTATCATTAGAATTAACTAAAATGTTCCTGATTTTCCGTTTATATTACCGAGGGAAGATGTACTTGTAAAACCGCTCTAATCCGGCTGAAAAGTCGATATATGCAATAAAAACCGAACTTCTCCCCTTTTCAATATCTTACTCAGTCTTTTAACGAGAAACAAATAGATGATTGAAAATGAAGTATTTAAGATTATTATCTAATCAATTATGTGTTTGCATAATTTTTATCGTATATATATGAATTAATACCCATAGACTGTAAATTCACAAAAACGTGGAAAACGGCAAAATATTGCCTAATTCGATGATATTTTGTTTAAGTCACATAAAGGAAAAGGGGATGATAAACGTCAAAATATTGCTAAATTCGATGATTTTTCGTACAAAACAAAATGCAAGAAAACTTGCTTAAAATGCAATATTATGCGAAATTCTAAGATTTGAAGGCCAAATCACATATCGTGATAAAAAATGAAATAGTATCGAAATATTGGTAAAAATGAATATATTTACGTAATATCAAACTACATGAAAAACGTGAAAAAAGTCAATATTTAACCATATTTGAGGATTTTAACTTCAAATCACAGAGCGAGGTTTCGTATTATTTAGATCCAAGAAAAGACATATGACAATGTTGTTTCCAATACAAATGATAAAAATCAATGTGTTATCATTAGAATTAACTAAAATGTTCCTGATTTTCCGTTTATATTACCGAGGGAAGATGTACTTGTAAAACCGCTCTAATCCGGCTGAAAAGTCGATATATGCAATAAAAACCGAACTTCTCCCCTTTTCAATATCTTACTCAGTATTCTAACGAGAAACAAATAGATGATTGAAAATGATAAAATCAATTATGCGTTTGCATCATTTTTATCGTATATATATGAATTAATACCCATAGATTGTAAATTCACAAAAACGTGGAAAACGGCAAAATATTGCCTAATTCGATGATATTTTGTTCAAGTCACATAAAGGAAAAGGGGATGATAAACGTCAAAATATTGCTAAATTCGATGATTTTTCGTACAAAACAAAATGCAATAAAACTTGCTTAAAATGCAATATTATGCGAAATTCTAAGATTTGAAGGCCAAATCACATATCGTGATAAAAAATGAAATAGTATCGAAATATTGGTAAAAATGAATATATATACGTAATATCAAACTACATGAAAAACGTGAAAAAAGTCAATATTTAACCATATTTGAGGATTTTAACTTCAAATCACAGAGCGAGGTTTCGTATTATTTAGATCCAAGAAAAGACATATGACAATGTTGTTTCCAATACAAATGATAAAAATCAATGTGTTTTCATTAGTATTAACTAAAATGTTACTGATTTTTCGTTTATATTACCGATGGAAGATGTACACGAAAATCGCTCTATTCCGGCTGAAACTTCGATATATGCAATAAAAACAGAACTTCTCCCCTTTTCAATATCTTACTCAGTATTTTAACGAGAAACAAATAGATGATTGAAAATGAAGTATTTAAGGTTATTATCTAATCAATTATATGTTTGCATCATTTTTATCGTATATATATGAATTAATACCCATAGACTGTAAATTCACAAAAACGTGGAAAACGGCAAAATATTGCCTAATTCGATGATATTTTGTTTAAGTCACATAAAGGAAAAGGGGATGATAAACGTCAAAATATTGCTAAATTCGATGATTTTTCTTACGAAACAAAATGCAAGAAAACTTGCTTAAAATGCAATATTTTGCGAAATTCTGATATATGACGGCCAAATCACATATCGTGATTCTACATGAAATAGAATCGAAATATTGGTTAAAATGAATATATTTACGTAGTATTAAACTACATGAAAAAGGTGAAAAAAGTCACTATTTAACCATATTTGAGGATTTTAACTTCAAATCATAGAGCGAGGTTTCGTATTATTTAGATCCAAGAAAAGACATATGACAATGTTGTTTCCAATACAAATGATAAAAATCAATGTGTTATCATTAGAATTAACTAAAATGTTCCTGATTTTCCGTTTATATTACCGAGGGAAGATGTACTTGTAAAACCGCTCTAATCCGGCTGAAAAGTCGATATATGCAATAAAAACCGAACTTCTCCCCTTTTCAATATCTTACTCAGTCTTTTAACGAGAAACAAATAGATGATTGAAAATGAAGTATTTAAGATTATTATCTAATCAATTATGTGTTTGCATAATTTTTATCGTATATATATGAATTAATACCCATAGACTGTAAATTCACAAAAACGTGGAAAACGTCAAAATATTGCTAAATTCGATGATTTTTCGTACAAAACAAAATGCAAGAAAACTTGCTTAAAATGCAATATTATGCGAAATTCTAAGATTTGAAGGCCAAATCACATATCGTGATAAAAAATGAAATAGTATCGAAATATTGGTAAAAATGAATATATTTACGTAATATCAAACTACATGAAAAACGTGAAAAAAGTCAATATTTAACCATATTTGAGGATTTTAACTTCAAATCACAGAGCGAGGTTTCGTATTATTTAGATCCAAGAAAAGACATATGACAATGTTGTTTCCAATACAAATGATAAAAATCAATGTGTTATCATTAGAATTAACTAAAATGTTCCTGATTTTCCGTTTATATTACCGAGGGAAGATGTACTTGTAAAACCGCTCTAATCCGGCTGAAAAGTCGATATATGCAATAAAAACCGAACTTCTCCCCTTTTCAATATCTTACTCAGTATTCTAACGAGAAACAAATAGATGATTGAAAATGAAGTATTTAAAGTTATTATCTAATCAATTATGCGTTTGCATCATTTTTATCGTATATATATGAATTAATACCCATAGACTGTAAATTCACAAAAACGTGGAAAACGGCAAAATATTGCCTAATTCGATGATATTTTGTTCAAGTCACATAAAGGAAAAGGGGATGATAAACGTCAAAATATTGCTATATTCGATGATTTTTCGTACAAAACAAAATGCAAGAAAACTTGCTTAAAATGCAATATTATGCGAAATTCTAAGATTTGAAGGCCAAATCACATATCGTGATACTACATGAAATAGTATCGAAATATTGGTAAAAATGAATATATTTACGTAATATATTCATCGAATTTGATGAAAAACGTGAAAAACATGAAAAACGTGAAAAAAGTCAATATTTAACCATATTTGAGGATTTTAACTTCAAATCACAGAGCGAGGTTTCGTATTATTTAGATCCAAGAAAAGACATATGACAATGTTGTTTCCAATACAAATGATAAAAATCAATGTGTTTTCATTAGTATTAACTAAAATGTTACTGATTTTTCGTTTATATTACCGATGGAAGATGTACACGAAAATCGCTCTATTCCGGCTGAAACGTCGATATATGCAATAAAAACAGAACTTCTCCCCTTTTCAATATCTTACTCAGTATTTTAACGAGAAACAAATAGATGATTGAAAATGAAGTATTTAAGGTTATTATCTAATCAATTATGTGTTTGCATCATTTTTATCGTATATATATGAATTAATACCCATAGACTGTAAATTCACAAAAACGTGGAAAACGGCAAAATATTGCCTAATTCGATGATATTTTGTTTAAGTCACATAAAGGAAAAGGGGATGATAAACGTCAAAATATTGCTAAATTCGATGATTTTTCTTACGAAACAAAATGCAAGAAAACTTGCTTAAAATGCAATATTTTGCGAAATTCTGATATATGACGGCCAAATCACATATCGTGATTCTACATGAAATAGAATCGAAATATTGGTTAAAATGAATATATTTACGTAGTATTAAACTACATGAAAAAGGTGAAAAAAGTCACTATTTAACTATATTTGAGGATTTTAACTTCAAATCATAGAGCGAGGTTTCGTATTATTTAGATCAAAGAAAAGACATATGACAATGTTGTTTCCAATACAAATGATAAAAATCAATGTGATTTCATTAGTATTAACTAAAATGTTACTGATTTTCCGTTTATATTACCGATGGAAGATGTACACGAAAATCGCTCTATTCCGGCTGAAACGTCGATATATGCAATAAAAACAGAACTTCTCCCCTTTTCAATATCTTTCTCAGTATTTTAACGAGAAACAAATAGATGATTGAAAATGAAATATTTAAAGTTATTATCTAATCAATTATGCGTTTGCATCATTTTTATCGTATATATATGAATTAATACCCATAGACTGTAAATTCACAAAAACGTGGAAAACGGCAAAATATTGCCTAATTCGATGATATTTTGTTTAAGTCACATAAAGGAAAAGGGGATGATAAACGTCAAAATATTGCTAAATTCGATGATTTTTCTTACGAAACAAAATGCAAGAAAACTTGCTTAAAATGCAATATTTTGCGAAATTCTGATATTTGACGGCCAAATCACATATCGTGATTCTACATGAAATAGAATCGAAATATTGGTTAAAATGAATATATTTACGTAGTATCAAACTACATGAAAAACGTGAAAAAGTCACTATTTAACCATATTTGAGGATTTTAACTTCAAATCATAGAGCGAGGTTTCGTATTATTTAGATCCAAGAAAAGACATATGACAATGTCGTTTCCAATACAAATGATAAAAATCAATGTGTTATCATTAGAATTAACTAAAATGTTCCTGATTTTCCGTTTATATTACCGAGGGAAGATGTACACGTAAAACCGCTCTAATCCGGCTGAAAAGTCGATATATGCAATAAAAACCGAACTTCTCCCCTTTTCAATATCTTACTCAGTATTTTAACGAGAAACAAATAGATGATTGAAAATGAAGTATTTAAGGTTATTATCTAATCAATTATGTGTTTGCATAATTTTTATCGTATATATATGAATTAATACCCATAGACTGTAAATTCACAAAAACGTGGAAAACGGCAAAATATTGCCTAATTCGATGATATTTTGTTTAAGTCACATAAAGGAAAAGGGGATGATAAACGTCAAAATATTGCTAAATTCGATGATTTTTCGTACGAAACAAAATGCAAGAAAACTTGCTTAAAATGTAATATTATGCGAAATTCTGAGATTTGAAGGCCAAATCACATATCGTGAAACTACATGAAATAGTATCGAATTATTGGTAAAAATGAATATATTTACGTAATATCAAACTACATGAAAAGCGTGAAAAAAGTCAATATATAACCATATTTGAGGATTTTAACTTCAAATCACAGAGCGAGGTTTCGTATTATTTAGATCCAAGAAAAGACATATGACAATGTTGTTTCCAATACAAATGATAAAAATCAATGTGTTTTCATTAGTATTAACTAAAATGTTACTGATTTTCCGTTTATATTACCGATGGAAGATGTACACGAAAATCGCTCTATTCCGGCTGAAACGTCGATATATGCAATAAAAACAGAACTTCTCCCCTTTTCAATATCTTACTCAGTACTTTAACGAGAAACAAATAGATGATTAAAAATGAAGTATTTAAAGTTATTATCTAATCAATTATGCGTTTGCATCATTTTTATCGTATATATATGAATTAATACCCATAGACTGTAAATTCACAAAAACGTGGAAAACGGCAAAATATTGCCTAATTCGATGATATTTTGTTTAAGTCACATAAAGGAAAAGGGGATGATAAACGTCAAAATATTGCTAAATTCGATGATTTTTCTTACGAAACAAAATGCAAGAAAACTTGCTTAAAATGCAATATTTTGCGAAATTCTGATATATGACGGCCAAATCACATATCGTGATTCTACATGAAATAGAATCGAAATATTGGTTAAAATGAATATATTTACGTAGTATTAAACTACATGAAAAAGGTGAAAAAAGTCACTATTTAACTATATTTGAGGATTTTAACTTCAAATCATAGAGCGAGGTTTCGTATTATTTAGATCCAAGAAAAGACATATGACAATGTTGTTTCCAATACAAATGATAAAAATCAATGTGTTTTCATTAGTATTAACTAAAATGTTACTGATTTTCCGTTTATATTACCGATGGAAGATGTACACGAAAATCGCTCTATTCCGGCTGAAACGTCGATATATGCAATAAAAACAGAACTTCTCCCCTTTTCAATATCTTTCTCAGTATTTTAACGAGAAACAAATAGATGATTGAAAATGAAATATTTAAAGTTATTATCTAATCAATTATGCGTTTGCATCATTTTTATCGTATATATATGAATTAATACCCATAGACTGTAAATTCACAAAAACGTGGAAAACGGCAAAATATTGCCTAATTCGATGATATTTTGTTTAAGTCACATAAAGGAAAAGGGGATGATAAACGTCAAAATATTGCTAAATTCGATGATTTTTCTTACGAAACAAAATGCAAGAAAACTTGCTTAAAATGCAATATTTTGCGAAATTCTGATATTTGACGGCCAAATCACATATCGTGATTCTACATGAAATAGAATCGAAATATTGGTTAAAATGAATATATTTACGTAGTATCAAACTACATGAAAAACGTGAAAAAGTCACTATTTAACCATATTTGAGGATTTTAACTTCAAATCATAGAGCGAGGTTTCGTATTATTTAGATCCAAGAAAAGACATATGACAATGTTGTTTCCAATACAAATGATAAAAATCAATGTGTTATCATTAGAATTAACTAAAATGTTCCTGATTTTCCGTTTATATTACCGAGGGAAGATGTACACGTAAAACCGCTCTAATCCGGCTGAAAAGTCGATATAGGCAATAAAAACCGAACTTCTCCCCTTTTCAATATCTTAGTATTTTAACGAGAAACAAATAGATGATTGAAAATGAAGTATTTAAGGTTATTATCTAATCAATTATGTGTTTGCATAATTTTTATCGTATATATATGAATTAATACCCATCGACTGTAAATTCACAAAAACGTGGAAAACGGCAAAATATTGCCTAATTCGATGATATTTTGTTTAAGTCACATAAAGGAAAAGGGGATGATAAACGTCAAAATATTGCTAAATTCGATGATTTATCGTACGAAACAAAATGCAAGAAAACTTGCTTAAAATGCAATATTATGCGAAATTCTAAGATTTGAAGGCCAAATCACATATCGTGATACTACATGAAATAGTATCGAATTATTGGTAAAAATGAATATATTTACGTAATATCAAACTACATGAAAAACGTAAAAAAAGTCAATATTTAACCATATTTGAGGATTTTAACTTCAAATCACAGAGCGAGGTTTCGTATTATTTAGATCCAAGAAAAGACATATGACAATGTTGTTTCCAATACAAATGATAAAAATCAATGTGTTTTCATTAGTATTAACTAAAATGTTACTGATTTTTCGTTTATATTACCGACGGAAGATGTACACGAAAATCGCTCTATTCCGGCTGAAACGTCGATATATGCAATAAAAACAGAACTTCTCCCCTTTTCAATATCTTACTCAGTATTTTAACGAGAAACAAATAGATGATTGAAAATGAAGTATATAAAGTTATTATCTAATCAATTATGCGTTTGCATCATTTTTATCGTATATATATGAATTAATACCCATAGACTGTAAATTCACAAAAACGTGGAAAACGGCAAAATATTGCCTAATTCGATGATATTTTGTTCAAGTCACATAAAGGAAAAGGGGATGATAAACGTCAAAATATTGCTAAATTCGATGATTTTTCGTACGAAACAAAATGCAAGAAAACTTGCTTAAAATGCAATATTATGCGAAATTCTAAGATTTGAAGGCCAAATCACATATCGTGATACTACATGAAATAGTATCGAAATATTGATAAAAATGAATATATTTACGTAATATCAAACTACATGAAAAACGTGAAAAAGTCACTATTTAACCATATTTGAGGATTTTAAATTCAAATCATAGAGCGAGGTTTCGTATTATTTAGATCCAAGAAAAGACATATGACAATGTTGTTTCCAATACAAATGATAAAAATCAATGTGTTATCATTAGAATTAACTAAAATGTTCCTGATTTTCCGTTTATATTACCGAGGGAAGATGTACTTGTAAAACCGCTCTAATCCGGCTGAAAAGTCGATATATGCAATAAAAACCGAACTTCTCCCCTTTTCAATATCTTACTCAGTCTTTTAACGAGAAACAAATAGATGATTGAAAATGAAGTATTTAAGATTATTATCTAATCAATTATGTGTTTGCATAATTTTTATCGTATATATATGAATTAATACCCATAGACTGTAAATTCACAAAAACGTGGAAAACGGCAAAATATTGCCTAATTCGATGATATTTTGTTTAAGTCACATAAAGGAAAAGGGGATGATAAACGTCAAAATATTGCTAAATTCGATGATTTTTCGTACAAAACAAAATGCAAGAAAACTTGCTTAAAATGCAATATTATGCGAAATTCTAAGATTTGAAGGCCAAATCACATATCGTGATAAAAAATGAAATAGTATCGAAATATTGGTAAAAATGAATATATTTACGTAATATCAAACTACATGAAAAACGTGAAAAAAGTCAATATTTAACCATATTTGAGGATTTTAACTTCAAATCACAGAGCGAGGTTTCGTATTATTTAGATCCAAGAAAAGACATATGACAATGTTGTTTCCAATACAAATGATAAAAATCAATGTGTTATCATTAGAATTAACTAAAATGTTCCTGATTTTCCGTTTATATTACCGAGGGAAGATGTACTTGTAAAACCGCTCTAATCCGGCTGAAAAGTCGATATATGCAATAAAAACCGAACTTCTCCCCTTTTCAATATCTTACTCAGTATTCTAACGAGAAACAAATAGATGATTGAAAATGATAAAATCAATTATGCGTTTGCATCATTTTTATCGTATATATATGAATTAATACCCATAGATTGTAAATTCACAAAAACGTGGAAAACGGCAAAATATTGCCTAATTCGATGATATTTTGTTCAAGTCACATAAAGGAAAAGGGGATGATAAACGTCAAAATATTGCTAAATTCGATGATTTTTCGTACAAAACAAAATGCAAGAAAACTTGCTTAAAATGCAATATTATGCGAAATTCTAAGATTTGAAGGCCAAATCACATATCGTGATAAAAAATGAAATAGTATCGAAATATTGGTAAAAATGAATATATTTACGTAATATCAAACTACATGAAAAACGTGAAAAAAGTCAATATTTAACCATATTTGAGGATTTTAACTTCAAATCACAGAGCGAGGTTTCGTATTATTTAGATCCAAGAAAAGACATATGACAATGTTGTTTCCAATACAAATGATAAAAATCAATGTGTTTTCATTAGTATTAACTAAAATGTTACTGATTTTTCGTTTATATTACCGATGGAAGATGTACACGAAAATCGCTCTATTCCGGCTGAAACGTCGATATATGCAATAAAAACAGAACTTCTCCCCTTTTCAATATCTTACTCAGTATTTTAACGAGAAACAAATAGATGATTGAAAATGAAGTATTTAAGGTTATTATCTAATCAATTATGTGTTTGCATCATTTTTATCGTATATATATGAATTAATACCCATAGACTGTAAATTCACAAAAACGTGGAAAACGGCAAAATATTGCCTAATTCGATGATATTTTGTTTAAGTCACATAAAGGAAAAGGGGATGATAAACGTCAAAATATTGCTAAATTCGATGATTTTTCTTACGAAACAAAATGCAAGAAAACTTGCTTAAAATGCAATATTTTGCGAAATTCTGATATATGACGGCCAAATCACATATCGTGATTCTACATGAAATAGAATCGAAATATTGGTTAAAATGAATATATTTACGTAGTATTAAACTACATGAAAAAGGTGAAAAAAGTCACTATTTAACCATATTTGAGGATTTTAACTTCAAATCATAGAGCGAGGTTTCGTATTATTTAGATCCAAGAAAAGACATATGACAATGTTGTTTCCAATACAAATGATAAAAATCAATGTGTTATCATTAGAATTAACTAAAATGTTCCTGATTTTCCGTTTATATTACCGAGGGAAGATGTACTTGTAAAACCGCTCTAATCCGGCTGAAAAGTCGATATATGCAATAAAAACCGAACTTCTCCCCTTTTCAATATCTTACTCAGTCTTTTAACGAGAAACAAATAGATGATTGAAAATGAAGTATTTAAGATTATTATCTAATCAATTATGTGTTTGCATAATTTTTATCGTATATATATGAATTAATACCCATAGACTGTAAATTCACAAAAACGTGGAAAACGGCAAAATATTGCCTAATTCGATGATATTTTGTTTAAGTCACATAAAGGAAAAGGGGATGATAAACGTCAAAATATTGATAAATTCGATGATTTTTCGTACAAAACAAAATGCAAGAAAACTTGCTTAAAATGCAATATTATGCGAAATTCTAAGATTTGAAGGCCAAATCACATATCGTGATAAAAAATGAAATAGTATCGAAATATTGGTAAAAATGAATATATTTACGTAATATCAAACTACATGAAAAACGTGAAAAAAGTCAATATTTAACCATATTTGAGGATTTTAACTTCAAATCACAGAGCGAGGTTTCGTATTATTTAGATCCAAGAAAAGACATATGACAATGTTGTTTCCAATACAAATGATAAAAATCAATGTGTTATCATTAGAATTAACTAAAATGTTCCTGATTTTCCGTTTATATTACCGAGGGAAGATGTACTTGTAAAACCGCTCTAATCCGGCTGAAAAGTCGATATATGCAATAAAAACCGAACTTCTCCCCTTTTCAATATCTTACTCAGTATTCTAACGAGAAACAAATAGATGATTGAAAATGAAGTATTTAAAGTTATTATCTAATCAATTATGCGTTTGCATCATTTTTATCGTATATATATGAATTAATACCCATAGACTGTAAATTCACAAAAACGTGGAAAACGGCAAAATATTGCCTAATTCGATGATATTTTGTTCAAGTCACATAAAGGAAAAGGGGATGATAAACGTCAAAATATTGCTAAATTCGATGATTTTTCGTACAAAACAAAATGCAAGAAAACTTGCTTAAAATGCAATATTATGCGAAATTCTAAGATTTGAAGGCCAAATCACATATCGTGATACTACATGAAATAGTATCGAAATATTGGTAAAAATGAATATATTTACGTAATATATTCATCGAATTTGATGAAAAACGTGAAAAACATGAAAAACGTGAAAAAAGTCAATATTTAACCATATTTGAGGATTTTAACTTCAAATCATAGAGCGAGGTTTCGTATTATTTAGATCCAAGAAAAGACATATGACAATGTTGTTTCCAATACAAATGATAAAAATCAATGTGTTATCATTAGAATTAACTAAAATGTTCCTGATTTTCCGTTTATATTACCGAGGGAAGATGTACACGTAAAACCGCTCTAATCCGGCTGAAAAGTCGATATATGCAATAAAAACCGAACTTTTCCCCTTTTCAATATCTTACTCAGTATTTTAACGAGAAACAAATAGATGATTGAAAATGAAGTATTTAAGGTTATTAGCTAATCAATTATGTGTTTGCATAATTTTTATCGTATATATATGAATTAATACCCATAGACTGAAAATTCACACAAACGTGGAAAAACGGCAAAATATTGCCTAATTCGATGATATTTTGTTTAAATCACATAAAGGAAAAGGGGATGATAAACGTCAAAATATTGCTAAATTCGATGATTTTTCGTACGAAACAAAATGCAAGAAAACTTGCTTAAAATTCAATATTTTGCGAAATTCTGATATTTGACGGCCAAATCACATATCGTGATACTACATGAAATAGAATCGAAATATTGGTTAGAATGAATATATTTACGTAGTATCAAACTACATGAAAAACGTGAAAAAGTCACTATTTAACCATATTTGAGGATTTTAACTTCAAATCATAGAGCGAGGTTTCGTATTATTTAGATCCAAGAAAAGACATATGACAATGTTGTTTCCAATACAAATGATAAAAATCAATGTGTTTTTATTAGAATTAACTAAAATGTTCCTGATTTTCCGTTTATATTACCGAGGGAAGATGTACACGTAAAACCGCTCTATTCCGGCTGAAACGTCGATATATGCAATAAAAACCGAACTTCTCCCCTTTTCAATATCTTACTCAGTATTTTAACGAGAAACAAATAGATGATTGAAAATGAAGTATTTAAGGTTATTATCTAATCAATTATGTGTTTGCATAATTTTTATCGTATATATATGAATTAATACCCATAGACTGTAAATTCACAAAAACGTGGAAAACGGCAAAATATTGCCTAATTCGATGATATTTTGTTCAAGTCACATAAAGGAAAAGGGGATGATAAACGTCAAAATATTGCTAAATTCGATGATTTTTCGTACGAAACAAAATGCAAGAAAACTTGCTTAAAATGCAATATTATGCGAAATTCTATGATTTGAAGGCCAAATCGTGATACTACATGAAATAGTATCGAAATATTGGTAAAAATGAATATATTTACGTAATATCAAACTACATGAAAAACGTGAAAAAAGTCAATATTTAACCATATTTGAGGATTTTAACTTCAAATCACAGAGCGAGGTTTCGTATTATTTAGATCCAAGAAAAGACATATGACAATGCTGTTTCCAATACAAATGATAAAAATCAATGTGTTTTCATTAGTATTAACTAAAATGTTACTGATTTTCCGTTTATATTACCGATGGAAGATGTACACGAAAATCGCTCTATTCCGGCTGAAACGTCGATATATGCAATAAAAACAGAACTTCTCCCCTTTTCAATATCTTACTCAGTATTTTAACGAGAAACAAATAGATGATTGAAAATGAAGTATTTAAGGTTATTATCTAATCAATTATGTGTTTGCATCATTTTTACCGTATATATATGAATTAATACCCATAGACTGTAAATTCACAAAAACGTGGAAAACGGCAAAATTTTGCCTAATTCGATGATATTTTGTTTAAGTCACATAAAGGAAAAGGGGATGATAAACGTCAAAATATTGCTAAATTCGATGATTTTTCGTACGAAACAAAATGCAAGAAAACTTGCTTAAAATGCAATATTTTGCGAAATTCTGATATATGACGGCCAAATCACATATCGTGATTCTACATGAAATAGAATCGAAATATTGGTTAAAATGAATATATTTACGTAGTATTAAACTACATGAAAAAGGTGAAA
This sequence comes from Procambarus clarkii, assembly GCF_040958095.1. Taxonomy (NCBI): domain Eukaryota; kingdom Metazoa; phylum Arthropoda; class Malacostraca; order Decapoda; family Cambaridae; genus Procambarus; species Procambarus clarkii. The sequence continues at coordinate 870,625 of NC_091238.1, read as the reverse complement.
AAAGTCACTATTTAACCATATTTGAGGATTTTAACTTCAAATCATAGAGCGAGGTTTCGTATTATTTAGATCCAAGAAAAGACATATGACAATGTTGTTTCCAATACAAATGATAAAAATCAATGTGTTTTCATTAGAATTAACAAAAATGTTCCTGATTTTCCGTTTATATTACCGAGGGAAGATGTACACGTAAAACCGCTCTAATCCGGCTGAAACGTCGATATATGCAATAAAAACCGAACTTCTCCCTTTTTCAATATTTTACTCAGTATTTTAACGAGAAACAAATAGATGATTGAAAATGAAGTATTTAAGGTTATTAGCTAATCAATTATGTGTTTGCATAATTTTTATCGTATATATATGAATTAATACCCATAGACTGAAAATTAACAAAAACGTGGAAAAACGGCAAAATATTGCCTAATTCGATGATATTTTGTTTAAATCACATAAAGGAAAAGGGGATGATAAACGTCAAAATATTGCTAAATTCGATGATTTTTCGTACGAAACAAAATGCAAGAAAACTTGCTTAAAATGCAATATTATGCGAAATTCTAAGATTTGAAGGCCAAATCACATATCGTGATACTACATGAAATAGTATCGAAATATTGGTAAAAATGAATATATTTACGTAATATCAAACTACATGAAAAACGTGAAAAAAGTCAATATTTAACCATATTTGAGGATTTTAACTTCAAATCACAGAGCGAGGTTTCGTATTATTTAGATCCAAGAAAAGACATATGACAATGTTGTTTCCAATACAAATGATAAAAATCAATGTGTTTTCATTAGTATTAACTAAAATGTTACTGATTTTCCGTTTATATTACCGATGGAAGATGTACACGAAAATCGCTCTATTCCGGCTGAAACGTCGATATATGCAATAAAAACAGAACTTCTCCCCTTTTCAATATCTTACTCAGTACTTTAACGAGAAACAAATAGATGATTGAAAATGAAGTATTTAAGGTTATTATCTAATCAATTATGTGTTTGCATCATTTTTACCGTATATATATGAATTAATACCCATAGACTGTAAATTCACAAAAACGTGGAAAACGGCAAAATTTTGCCTAATTCGATGATATTTTGTTTAAGTCACATAAAGGAAAAGGGGATGATAAACGTCAAAATATTGCTAAATTCGATGATTTTTCGTACGAAACAAAATGCAAGAAAACTTGCTTAAAATGCAATATTTTGCGAAATTCTGATATATGACGGCCAAATCACATATCGTGATTCTACATGAAATAGAATCGAAATATTGGTTAAAATGAATATATTTACGTAGTATTAAAATACATGAAAAAGGTGAAAAAAGTCACTATTTAACCATATTTGAGGATTTTAACTTCAAATCATAGAACGAGGTTTCGTATTATTTAGATCCAAGAAAAGACATATGACAATGTTGTTTCCAATACAAATGATAAAAATCAATGTGTTATCATTAGAATTAACTAAAATGTTCCTGATTTTCCGTTTATATTACCGAGGGAAGATGTACACGTAAAACCGCTCTAATCCGGCTGAAAAGTCGATATATGCAATAAAAACCGAACTTCTCCCCTTTTCAATATCTTACTCAGTATTTTAACGAGAAACAAATAGATGATTGAAAATGAAGTATTTAAGGTTATTATCTAATCAATTATGTGTTTGCATAATTTTTATCGTATATATATGAATTAATACCCATAGACTGAAAATTCACAAAAACGTGGAAAAGCGGCAAAATATTGCCTAATTCGATGATATTTTGTTTAAATCACATAAAGGAAAAGGGGATGATAAACGTCAAAATATTGCTAAATTCGATGATTTTTCGTACGAAACAAAATGCAAGAAAACTTGTTTAAAATGCAATATTATGCGAAATTCTGAGATTTGAAGGCCAAATCACATATCGTGATACTACATGAAATAGTATCGAAATATTGGTAAAAATGAATATATTTACGTAATATCAAACTACATGAAAAACGTGAAAAAAGTCAATATATAACCATATTTGAGGATTTTAACTTCAAATCACAGAGCGAGGTTTCGTATTATTTAGATCCAAGAAAAGACATATGACAATGTTGTTTCCAATACAAATGATAAAAATCAATGTGTTTTCATTAGTAATAACTAAAATGTTACTGATTTTCCGTTTATATTACCGATGGAAGATGTAAACGAAAATCGCTCTATTCCGGCTGAAACGTCGATATATGCAATAAAAACAGAACTTCTCCCCTTTTCAATATCTTACTCAGTATTTTAACGAGAAACAAATAGATGATTGAAAATGAAGTATTTAAGGTTATTATCTAATCAATTGTGCGTTTGCATCATTTTTATCGTATATATATGAATTAATACCCATAGACTGTAAATTCACAAAAACGTGGAAAACGGCAAAATATTGCCTAATTCGATGATATTTTGTTTAAGTCACATAAAGGAAAAGGGGATGATAAACGTCAAAATATTGCTAAATTCGATGATTTTTCTTACGAAACAAAATGCAAGAAAACTTGCTTAAAATGCAATATTTTGCGAAATTCTGATATATGACGGCCAAATCACATATCGTGATTCTACATGAAATAGAATCGAAATATTGGTTAAAATGAATATATTTACGTAGTATTAAACTACATGAAAAAGGTGAAAAAAGTCACTATTTAACTATATTTGAGGATTTTAACTTCAAATCATAGAGCGAGGTTTCGTATTATTTAGATCCAAGAAAAGACATATGACAATGTTGTTTCCAATACAAATGATAAAAATCAATGTGTTTTCATTAGTATTAACTAAAATGTTACTGATTTTCCGTTTATATTACCGATGGAAGATGTACACGAAAATCGCTCTATTCCGGCTGAAACGTCGATATATGCAATAAAAACAGAACTTCTCCCCTTTTCAATATCTTTCTCAGTATTTTAACGAGAAACAAATAGATGATTGAAAATGAAATATTTAAAGTTATTATCTAATCAATTATGCGTTTGCATCATTTTTATCGTATATATATGAATTAATACCCATAGACTGTAAATTCACAAAAACGTGGAAAACGGCAAAATATTGCCTAATTCGATGATATTTTGTTTAAGTCACATAAAGGAAAAGGGGATGATAAACGTCAAAATATTGCTAAATTCGATGATTTTTCTTACGAAACAAAATGCAAGAAAACTTGCTTAAAATGCAATATTTTGCGAAATTCTGATATTTGACGGCCAAATCACATATCGTGATTCTACATGAAATAGAATCGAAATATTGGTTAAAATGAATATATTTACGTAGTATCAAACTACATGAAAAACGTGAAAAAGTCACTATTTAACCATATTTGAGGATTTTAACTTCAAATCATAGAGCGAGGTTTCGTATTATTTAGATCCAAGAAAAGACATATGACAATGTCGTTTCCAATACAAATGATAAAAATCAATGTGTTATCATTAGAATTAACTAAAATGTTCCTGATTTTCCGTTTATATTACCGAGGGAAGATGTACACGTAAAACCGCTCTAATCCGGCTGAAAAGTCGATATATGCAATAAAAACCGAACTTCTCCCCTTTTCAATATCTTACTCAGTATTTTAACGAGAAACAAATAGATGATTGAAAATGAAGTATTTAAGGTTATTATCTAATCAATTATGTGTTTGCATAATTTTTATCGTATATATATGAATTAATACCCATAGACTGTAAATTCACAAAAACGTGGAAAACGGCAAAATATTGTCTAATTCGATGATATTTTGTTTAAGTCACATAAAGGAAAAGGGGATGATAAACGTCAAAATATTGCTAAATTCGATGATTTTTCGTACGAAACAAAATGCAAGAAAACTTGCTTAAAATGTAATATTATGCGAAATTCTGAGATTTGAAGGCCAAATCACATATCGTGAAACTACATGAAATAGTATCGAATTATTGGTAAAAATGAATATATTTACGTAATATCAAACTACATGAAAAGCGTGAAAAAAGTCAATATATAACCATATTTGAGGATTTTAACTTCAAATCACAGAGCGAGGTTTCGTATTATTTAGATCCAAGAAAAGACATATGACAATGTTGTTTCCAATACAAATGATAAAAATCAATGTGTTTTCATTAGTATTAACTAAAATGTTACTGATTTTCCGTTTATATTACCGATGGAAGATGTACACGAAAATCGCTCTATTCCGGCTGAAACGTCGATATATGCAATAAAAACAGAACTTCTCCCCTTTTCAATATCTTACTCAGTACTTTAACGAGAAACAAATAGATGATTGAAAATGAAGTATTTAAAGTTATTATCTAATCAATTATGCGTTTGCATCATTTTTATCGTATATATATGAATTAATACCCATAGACTGTAAATTCACAAAAACGTGGAAAACGGCAAAATATTGCCTAATTCGATGATATTTTGTTTAAGTCACATAAAGGAAAAGGGGATGATAAACGTCAAAATATTGCTAAATTCGATGATTTTTCGTACGAAACAAAATGCAAGAAAACTTGCTTAAAATGCAATATTTTGCGAAATTCTGATATTTGACGGCCAAATCACATATCGTGATTCTACATGAAATAGAATCGAAATATTGGTTAAAATGAATATATTTACGTAGTATCAAACTACATGAAAAACGTGAAAAAGTCACTATTTAACCATATTTGAGGATTTTAACTTCAAATCATAGAGCGAGGTTTCGTATTATTTAGATCCAAGAAAAGACATATGACAATGTTGTTTCCAATACAAATGATAAAAATCAATGTGTTATCATTAGAATTAACTAAAATGTTCCTGATTTTCCGTTTATATTACCGAGGGAAGATGTACACGTAAAACCGCTCTAATCCGGATGAAAAGTCGATATATGCAATAAAAACCGAACTTTTCCCCTTTTCAATATCTTACTCAGTATTTTAACGAGAAACAAATAGATGATTGAAAATGAAGTATTTAAGGTTATTAGCTAATCAATTATGTGTTTGCATAATTTTTATCGTATATATATGAATTAATACCCATAGACTGAAAATTCACACAAACGTGGAAAAACGGCAAAATATTGCCTAATTCGATGATATTTTGTTTAAATCACATAAAGGAAAAGGGGATGATAAACGTCAAAATATTGCTAAATTCGATGATTTTTCGTACGAAACAAAATGCAAGAAAACTTGCTTAAAATTCAATATTTTGCGAAATTCTGATATTTGACGGCCAAATCACATATCGTGATACTACATGAAATAGAATCGAAATATTGGTTAGAATGAATATATTTACGTAGTATCAAACTACATGAAAAACGTGAAAAAGTCACTATTTAACCATATTTGAGGATTTTAACTTCAAATCATAGAGCGAGGTTTCGTATTATTTAGATCCAAGAAAAGACATATGACAATGTTGTTTCCAATACAAATGATAAAAATCAATGTGTTTTTATTAGAATTAACTAAAATGTTCCTGATTTTCCGTTTATATTACCGAGGGAAGATGTACACGTAAAACCGCTCTATTCCGGCTGAAACGTCGATATATGCAATAAAAACCGAACTTCTCCCCTTTTCAATATCTTACTCAGTATTTTAACGAGAAACAAATAGATGATTGAAAATGAAGTATTTAAGGTTATTATCTAATCAATTATGTGTTTGCATAATTTTTATCGTATATATATGAATTAATACCCATAGACTGTAAATTCACAAAAACGTGGAAAACGGCAAAATATTGCCTAATTCGATGATATTTTGTTCAAGTCACATAAAGGAAAAGGGGATGATAAACGTCAAAATATTGCTAAATTCGATGATTTTTCGTACGAAACAAAATGCAAGAAAACTTGCTTAAAATGCAATATTATGCGAAATTCTATGATTTGAAGGCCAAATCGTGATACTACATGAAATAGTATCGAAATATTGGTAAAAATGAATATATTTACGTAATATCAAACTACATGAAAAACGTGAAAAAAGTCAATATTTAACCATATTTGAGGATTTTAACTTCAAATCACAGAGCGAGGTTTCGTATTATTTAGATCCAAGAAAAGACATATGACAATGCTGTTTCCAATACAAATGATAAAAATCAATGTGTTTTCATTAGTATTAACTAAAATGTTACTGATTTTCCGTTTATATTACCGATGGAAGATGTACACGAAAATCGCTCTATTCCGGCTGAAACGTCGATATATGCAATAAAAACAGAACTTCTCCCCTTTTCAATATCTTACTCAGTATTTTAACGAGAAACAAATAGATGATTGAAAATGAAGTATTTAAGGTTATTATCTAATCAATTATGTGTTTGCATCATTTTTACCGTATATATATGAATTAATACCCATAGACTGTAAATTCACAAAAACGTGGAAAACGGCAAAATTTTGCCTAATTCGATGATATTTTGTTTAAGTCACATAAAGGAAAAGGGGATGATAAACGTCAAAATATTGCTAAATTCGATGATTTTTCGTACGAAACAAAATGCAAGAAAACTTGCTTAAAATGCAATATTTTGCGAAATTCTGATATATGACGGCCAAATCACATATCGTGATTCTACATGAAATAGAATCGAAATATTGGTTAAAATGAATATATTTACGTAGTATTAAACTACATGAAAAAGGTGAAAAAAGTCACTATTTAACCATATTTGAGGATTTTAACTTCAAATCATAGAGCGAGGTTTCGTATTATTTAGATCCAAGAAAAGACATATGACAATGTTGTTTCCAATACAAATGATAAAAATCAATGTGTTTTCATTAGAATTAACAAAAATGTTCCTGATTTTCCGTTTATATTACCGAGGGAAGATGTACACGTAAAACCGCTCTAATCCGGCTGAAACGTCGATATATGCAATAAAAACCGAACTTCTCCCTTTTTCAATATTTTACTCAGTATTTTAACGAGAAACAAATAGATGATTGAAAATGAAGTATTTAAGGTTATTAGCTAATCAATTATGTGTTTGCATAATTTTTATCGTATATATATGAATTAATACCCATAGACTGAAAATTAACAAAAACGTGGAAAAACGGCAAAATATTGCCTAATTCGATGATATTTTGTTTAAATCACATAAAGGAAAAGGGGATGATAAACGTCAAAATATTGCTAAATTCGATGATTTTTCGTACGAAACAAAATGCAAGAAAACTTGCTTAAAATGCAATATTATGCGAAATTCTAAGATTTGAAGGCCAAATCACATATCGTGATACTACATGAAATAGTATCGAAATATTGGTAAAAATGAATATATTTACGTAATATCAAACTACATGAAAAACGTGAAAAAAGTCAATATTTAACCATATTTGAGGATTTTAACTTCAAATCACAGAGCGAGGTTTCGTATTATTTAGATCCAAGAAAAGACATATGACAATGTTGTTTCCAATACAAATGATAAAAATCAATGTGTTTTCATTAGTATTAACTAAAATGTTACTGATTTTCCGTTTATATTACCGATGGAAGATGTACACGAAAATCGCTCTATTCCGGCTGAAACGTCGATATATGCAATAAAAACAGAACTTCTCCCCTTTTCAATATCTTACTCAGTACTTTAACGAGAAACAAATAGATGATTGAAAATGAAGTATTTAAGGTTATTATCTAATCAATTATGTGTTTGCATCATTTTTACCGTATATATATGAATTAATACCCATAGACTGTAAATTCACAAAAACGTGGAAAACGGCAAAATTTTGCCTAATTCGATGATATTTTGTTTAAGTCACATAAAGGAAAAGGGGATGATAAACGTCAAAATATTGCTAAATTCGATGATTTTTCGTACGAAACAAAATGCAAGAAAACTTGCTTAAAATGCAATATTTTGCGAAATTCTGATATATGACGGCCAAATCACATATCGTGATTCTACATGAAATAGAATCGAAATATTGGTTAAAATGAATATATTTACGTCGTATCAAACTACATGAAAAACGTGAAAAAGTCACTATTTAACCATATTTGAGGATTTTAACTTCAAATCATAGAGCGAGGTTTCGTATTATTTAGATCCAAAAAAGACATATGACAATGTTGTTTCCAATACAAATGATAAAAATCAATGTGTTATCATTAGAATTAACTAAAATGTTCCTGATTTTCCGTTTATATTACCGAGGGAAGATGTACACGTAAAACCGCTCTAATCCGTCTGAAAAGTCGATATATGCAATAAAAACCGAACTTCTCCCCTTTTCAATATCTTACTCAGTATTTTAACGAGAAACAAATAGATGATTGAAAATGAAGTATTTAAGGTTATTATCTAATCAATTATGTGTTTGCATAATTTTTATCGTATATATATGAATTAATACCCATAGACTGAAAATTAACAAAAACGTGGAAAAACGGCAAAATATTGCCTAATTCGATGATATTTTGTTTAAATCACATAAAGGAAAAGGGGATGATAAACGTCAAAATATTGCTAAATTCGATGATTTTTCGTACGAAACAAAATGCAAGAAAACTTGCTTAAAATGCAATATTATGCGAAATTCTAAGATTTGAAGGCCAAATCACATATCGTGATACTACATGAAATAGTATCGAAATATTGGTAAAAATGAATATATTTACGTAATATCAAACTACATGAAAAACGTGAAAAAAGTCAATATTTAACCATATTTGAGGATTTTAACTTCAAATCACAGAGCGAGGTTTCGTATTATTTAGATCCAAGAAAAGACATATGACAATGTTGTTTCCAATACAAATGATAAAAATCAATGTGTTTTCATTAGTATTAACTAAAATGTTACTGATTTTCCGTTTATATTACCGATGGAAGATGTACACGAAAATCGCTCTATTCCGGCTGAAACGTCGATATATGCAATAAAAACAGAACTTCTCCCCTTTTCAATATCTTACTCAGTACTTTAACGAGAAACAAATAGATGATTGAAAATGAAGTATTTAAGGTTATTATCTAATCAATTATGTGTTTGCATCATTTTTACCGTATATATATGAATTAATACCCATAGACTGTAAATTCACAAAAACGTGGAAAACGGCAAAATTTTGCCTAATTCGATGATATTTTGTTTAAGTCACATAAAGGAAAAGGGGATGATAAACGTCAAAATATTGCTAAATTCGATGATTTTTCGTACGAAACAAAATGCAAGAAAACTTGCTTAAAATGCAATATTTTGCGAAATTCTGATATATGACGGCCAAATCACATATCGTGATTCTACATGAAATAGAATCGAAATATTGGTTAAAATGAATATATTTACGTAGTATTAAAATACATGAAAAAGGTGAAAAAAGTCACTATTTAACCATATTTGAGGATTTTAACTTCAAATCATAGAACGAGGTTTCGTATTATTTAGATCCAAGAAAAGACATATGACAATGTTGTTTCCAATACAAATGATAAAAATCAATGTGTTATCATTAGAATTAACTAAAATGTTCCTGATTTTCCGTTTATATTACCGAGGGAAGATGTACACGTAAAACCGCTCTAATCCGTCTGAAAAGTCGATATATGCAATAAAAACCGAACTTCTCCCCTTTTCAATATCTTACTCAGTATTTTAACGAGAAACAAATAGATGATTGAAAATGAAGTATTTAAGGTTATTATCTAATCAATTATGTGTTTGCATAATTTTTATCGTATATATATGAATTAATACCCATAGACTGAAAATTAACAAAAACGTGGAAAAACGGCAAAATATTGCCTAATTCGATGATATTTTGTTTAAATCACATAAAGGAAAAGGGGATGATAAACGTCAAAATATTGCTAAATTCGATGATTTTTCGTACGAAACAAAATGCAAGAAAACTTGCTTAAAATGCAATATTATGCGAAATTCTAAGATTTGAAGGCCAAATCACATATCGTGATACTACATGAAATAGTATCGAAATATTGGTAAAAATGAATATATTTACGTAATATCAAACTACATGAAAAACGTGAAAAAAGTCAATATTTAACCATATTTGAGGATTTTAACTTCAAATCACAGAGCGAGGTTTCGTATTATTTAGATCCAAGAAAAGACATATGACAATGTTGTTTCCAATACAAATGATAAAAATCAATGTGTTTTCATTAGTATTAACTAAAATGTTACTGATTTTCCGTTTATATTACCGATGGAAGATGTACACGAAAATCGCTCTATTCCGGCTGAAACGTCGATATATGCAATAAAAACAGAACTTCTCCCCTTTTCAATATCTTACTCAGTACTTTAACGAGAAACAAATAGATGATTGAAAATGAAGTATTTAAGGTTATTATCTAATCAATTATGTGTTTGCATCATTTTTACCGTATATATATGAATTAATACCCATAGACTGTAAATTCACAAAAACGTGGAAAACGGCAAAATTTTGCCTAATTCGATGATATTTTGTTTAAGTCACATAAAGGAAAAGGGGATGATAAACGTCAAAATATTGCTAAATTCGATGATTTTTCGTACGAAACAAAATGCAAGAAAACTTGCTTAAAATGCAATATTTTGCGAAATTCTGATATATGACGGCCAAATCACATATCGTGATTCTACATGAAATAGAATCGAAATATTGGTTAAAATGAATATATTTACGTAGTATTAAAATACATGAAAAAGGTGAAAAAAGTCACTATTTAACCATATTTGAGGATTTTAACTTCAAATCATAGAACGAGGTTTCGTATTATTTAGATCCAAGAAAAGACATATGACAATGTTGTTTCCAATACAAATGATAAAAATCAATGTGTTATCATTAGAATTAACTAAAATGTTCCTGATTTTCCGTTTATATTACCGAGGGAAGATGTACACGTAAAACCGCTCTAATCCGGCTGAAAAGTCGATATATGCAATAAAAACCGAACTTCTCCCCTTTTCAATATCTTACTCAGTATTTTAACGAGAAACAAATAGATGATTGAAAATGAAGTATTTAAGGTTATTATCTAATCAATTATGTGTTTGCATAATTTTTATCGTATATATATGAATTAATACCCATAGACTGTAAATTCACAAAAACGTGGAAAACGGCAAAATATTGCCTAATTCGATGATATTTTGTTCAAGTCACATAAAGGAAAAGGGGATGATAAACGTCAAAATATTGCTAAATTCGATGATTTTTCGTACGAAACAAAATGCAAGAAAACTTGCTTAAAATGCAATATTTTGCGAAATTCTGATATTTGTCGGCCAAATCACATATCGTGATTCTACATGAAATAGAATCGAAATATTGGTTAAAATGTTTTATTTTACGTAAAATTTTATTTACGTAGTATTAAACTACATGAAAAAGGTGAAAAAAGTCACTATTTAACCATATTTGAGGATTTTAACTTCAAATCATAGAGCGAGGTTTCGTATTATTTAGATCCAAGAAAAGACATATGACAATGTTGTTTCCAATACAAATGATAAAAATCAATGTGTTTTCATTAGAATTACCAAAAATGTTCCTGATTTTCCGTTTATATTACCGAGGGAAGATGTACACGTAAAACCGCTGTAATCTGGCTGAAACGTCGATATATGCAATAAAAACAGAACTTCCCCCCTTTTCAATATCTTACTCAGTACTTTAACGAGAAACAAATAGATGATTGAAAATGAAGTATTTAAGGTTATTATCTAATCAATTATGTGTTTGCATAATTTTTATCGTATATATATGAATTAATACCCATAGACTGAAAATTCACAAAAACGTGGAAAAGCGGCAAAATATTGCCTAATTCGATGATATTTTGTTTAAATCACATAAAGGAAAAGGGGATGATAAACGTCAAAATATTGCTAAATTCGATGATTTTTCGTACGAAACAAAATGCAAGAAAACTTGTTTAAAATGCAATATTATGCGAAATTCTGAGATTTGAAGGCGAAATCACATATCGTGATACTACATGAAATAGTATCGAAATATTGGTAAAAATGAATATATTTACGTAATATCAAACTACATGAAAAACGTGAAAAAAGTCAATATATAACCATATTTGAGGATTTTAACTTCAAATCACAGAGCGAGGTTTCGTATTATTTAGATCCAAGAAAAGACATATGACAATGTTGTTTCCAATACAAATGATAAAAATCAATGTGTTTTCATTAGTAATAACTAAAATGTTACTGATTTTCCGTTTATATTACCGATGGAAGATGTAAACGAAAATCGCTCTATTCCGGCTGAAACGTCGATATATGCAATAAAAACAGAACTTCTCCCCTTTTCAATATCTTACTCAGTATTTTAACGAGAAACAAATAGATGATTGAAAATGAAGTATTTAAGGTTATTATCTAATCAATTATGCGTTTGCATCATTTTTATCGTATATATATGAATTAATACCCATAGACTGTAAATTCACAAAAACGTGGAAAACGGCAAAATATTGCCTAATTCGATGATATTTTGTTTAAGTCACATAAAGGAAAAGGGGATGATAAACGTCAAAATATTGCTAAATTCGATGATTTTTCGTACGAAACAAAATGCAAGAAAACTTGCTTAAAATGCAATATTTTGCGAAATTCTGATATATGACGGCCAAATCACATATCGTGATTCTACATGAAATAGAATCGAAATATTGGTTAAAATGAATATATTTACGTAGTATTAAACTACATGAAAAAGGTGAAAAAGTCACTATTTAACCATATTTGAGGATTTTAACTTCAAATCATAGAGCGAGGTTTCGTATTATTTAGATCCAAGAAAAGACATATGACAATGTTGTTTCCAATACAAATGATAAAAATCAATGTGTTTTCATTAGAATTACCAAAAATGTTCCTGATTTTCCGATTATATTACCGAGGGAAGATGTACACGTAAAACCGCTCTAATCTGGCTGAAACGTCGATATATGCAATAAAAACCGAACTTCTCCCCTTTTCAATATTTTACTCAGTATTTTAACGAGAAACAAATAGATGATTGAAAATGAAGTATTTAAGGTTATTATCTAATCAATTATGTGTTTGCATAATTTTTATCGTATATATATGAATTAATACCCATAGACTGAAAATTCACAAAAACGTGGAAAAACGGCAAAATATTGCCTAATTCGATGATATTTTGTTTAAATCACATAAAGGAAAAGGGGATGATAAACGTCAAAATATTGCTAAATTCGATGATTTTTCGTACGAAACAAAATGCAAGAAAACTTGCTTAAAATGCAATATTATGCGAAATTCTGAGATTTGAAGGCCAAATCACATATCGTGATACTACATGAAATAGTATCGAAATATTGGTAAAAATGAATATATTTACGTAATATCAAACTACATGAAAAACGTGAAAAAAGTCAATATATAACCATATTTGAGGATTTTAACTTCAAATCACAGAGCGAGGTTTCGTATTATTTAGATCCAAGAAAAGACATATGACAATGTTGTTGCCAATACAAATGATAAAAATCAATGTGTTTTCATTAGTATTAACTAAAATGTTACTGATTTTCCGTTTATATTACCGATGGAAGATGTACACGAAAATAGCTCTATTCCGGCTGAAACGTCGATATATGCAATAAAAACAGAACTTCTCCCCTTTTCAATATCTTACTCAGTATTTTAACGAGAAACAAATAGATGATTGAAAATGAAGTATTTAAAGTTATTATCTAATCAATTATGCGTTTGCATAATTTTTATCGTATATATATGAATTAATACCCATAGACTGTAAATTCACAAAAACGTGGAAAATGGCAAAATATTGCCTAATTCGATGATACTTTGTTTAAGTCACATAAAGGAAAAGGGGATGATAAACGTCAAAATATTGCTAAATTCGATGATTTTTCTTACGAAACAAAATGCAAGAAAACTTGCTTAAAATGCAATATTTTGCGAAATTCTGATATTTGACGGCCAAATCACATATCGTGATTCTACATGAAATAGAATCGAAATATTAATTAAAATGAATATATTTATGTAGTATCAAACTACATGAAAAACGTGAAAAAGTCACTATTTAACCATATTTGAGGATTTTAACTTCAAATCATAGAGCGAGGTTTCGTATTATTTAGATCCAAGAAAAGACATATGACAATGTTGTTTCCAATACAAATGATAAAAATCAATGTGTTATCATTAGAATTAACTAAAATGTTCCTGATTTTCCGTTTATATTACCGAGGGAAGATGTACACGTAAAACCGCTCTAATCCGGCTGAAAAGTCGATATATGCAATAAAAACCGAACTTCTCCCCTTTTCAATATCTTACTCAGTATTTTAACGAGAAACAAATAGATGATTGAAAATGAAGTATTTAAGGTTATTATCTAATCAATTATGTGTTTGCATAATTTTTATCGTATATATATGAATTAATACCCATCGACTGTAAATTCACAAAAACGTGGAAAACGGCAAAATATTGCCTAATTCGATGATATTTTGTTTAAGTCACAAAAAGGAAAAGGGGATGATAAACGTCAAAATATTGCTAAATTCGATGATTTATCGTACAAAACAAAATGCAAGAAAACTTGCTTAAAATGCAATATTATGCGAAATTCTAAGATTTGAAGGCCAAATCACATATCGTGATACTACATGAAATAGTATCGAAATATTGGTAAAAATGAATATATTTACGTAATATCAAACTACATGAAAAAGGTGAAAAAAGTCAATATTTAACCATATTTGAGGATTTTAACTTCAAATCACAGAGCGAGGTTTCGTATTATTTAGATCCAAGAAAAGACATATGACAATGTTGTTTCCAATACAAATGATAAAAATCAATGTGTTTTCATTAGTATTAACTAAAATGTTACTGATTTTTCGTTTATATTACCGACGGAAGATGTACACGAAAATCGCTCTATTCCGGCTAAAACGTCGATATATGCAATAAAAACAGAACTTCTCCCCTTTTCAATATCTTACTCAGTATTTTAACGAGAAACAAATAGATGATTGAAAATGAAGTATTTAAAGTTATTATCTAATCAATTATGCGTTTGCATCATTTTTATCGTATATATATGAATTAATACCCATAGACTGTAAATTCACAAAAACGTGGAAAACGGCAAAATATTGCCTAATTCGATGATATTTTGTTCAAGTCACATAAAGGAAAAGGGGATGATAAACGTCAAAATATTGCTAAATACGATGATTTTTCGTACGAAACAAAATGCAAGAAAACTTGCTTAAAATGCAATATTATGCGAAATTCTAAGATTTGAAGGCCAAATCACATATCGTGATACTACATGAAATAGTATCGAAATATTGGTAAAAATGAATATATTTACGTAATATCAAACTACATGAAAAACGTGAAAAAGTCACTATTTAACCATATTTGAGGATTTTAAATTCAAATCATAGAGCGAGGTTTCGTATTATTTAGATCCAAGAAAAGACATATGACAATGTTGTTTCCAATACAAATGATAAAAATCAATGTGTTATCATTAGAATTAACTAAAATGTTCCTGATTTTCCGTTTACATTACCGAGGGAAGATGTACTTGTAAAACCGCTCTAATCCGGCTGAAAAGTCGATATATGCAATAAAAACCGAACTTCTCCCCTTTTCAATATCTTACTCAGTCTTTTAACGAGAAACAAATAGATGATTGAAAAAGAAGTATTTAAGGTTATTATCTAATCAATTATGTGTTTGCATAATTTTTATCGTATATATATGAATTAATACCCATAGACTGTAAATTCACAAAAACGTGGAAAACGGCAAAATATTGCCTAATTCGATGATATTTTGTTTAAGTCACATAAAGGAAAAGGGGATGATAAACGTCAAAATATTGCTAAATTCGATGATTTTTCGTACAAAACAAAATGCAAGAAAACTTGCTTAAAATGCAATATTATGCGAAATTCTAAGATTTGAAGGCCAAATCACATATCGTGATATAACATGAAATAGTATCGAAATATTGGTAAAAATGAATATATTTACGTAATATCAAACTACATGAAAAACGTGAAAAAAGTCAATATTTAACCATATTTGAGGATTTTAACTTCAAATCACAGAGCGAGGTTTCGTATTATTTAGATCCAAGAAAAGACATATGACAATGTTGTTTCCAATACAAATGATAAAAATCAATGTGTTATCATTAGAATTAACTAAAATGTTCCTGATTTTCCGTTTATATTACCGAGGGAAGATGTACTTGTAAAACCGCTCTAATCCGGCTGAAAAGTCGATATATGCAATAAAAACCGAACTTTTCCCCTTTTCAATATCTTACTCAGTATTCTAACGAGAAACAAATAGATGATTGAAAATGAAGTATTTAAAGTTATTATCTAATCAATTATGCGTTTGCATCATTTTTATCGTATATATATGAATTTATAAATGGACCCATAGACTGTAAATTCACAAAAACGTGGAAAACGGCAAAATATTGCCTAATTCGATGATATTTTGTTCAAGTCACATAAAGGAAAAGGGGATGATAAACGTCAAAATATTGCTAAATTCGATGATTTTTCGTACAAAACAAAATGCAAGAAAACTTGCTTAAAATGCAATATTATGCGAAATTCTAAGATTTGAAGGCCAAATCACATATCGTGATACTACATGAAATAGTATCGAAATATTGGTAAAAATGAATATATTTACGTAATATCAAACTACATGAAAAACGTGAAAAAAGTCAATATTTAACCATATTTGAGGATTTTAACTTCAAATCACAGAGCGAGGTTTCGTATTATTTAGATCCAAGAAAAGACATATGACAATGTTGTTTCCAATACAAATGATAAAAATCAATGTGTTTTCATTAGTATTAACTAAAATGTTACTGATTTTTCGTTTATATTACCGATGGAAGATGTACACGAAAATCGCTCTATTCCGGCTGAAACGTCGATATATGCAATAAAAACAGAACTTCTCCCCTTTTCAATATCTTACTCAGTATTTTAACGAGAAACAAATAGATGATTGAAAATGAAGTATTTAAGGTTATTATCTAATCAATTATGTGTTTGCATCATTTTTATCGTATATATATGAATTAATACCCATAGACTGTAAATTCACAAAAACGTGGAAAACGGCAAAATATTGCCTAATTCGATGATATTTTGTTTAAGTCACATAAAGGAAAAGGGGATGATAAACGTCAAAATATTGCTAAATTCGATGATTTTTCTTACGAAACAAAATGCAAGAAAACTTGCTTAAAATGCAATATTTTGCGAAATTCTGATATATGACGGCCAAATCACATATCGTGATTCTACATGAAATAGAATCGAAATATTGGTTAAAATGAATATATTTACGTAGTATTAAACTACATGAAAAAGGTGAAAAAAGTCACTATTTAACTATATTTGAGGATTTTAACTTCAAATCATAGAGCGAGGTTTCGTATTATTTAGATCCAAGAAAAGACATATGACAATGTTGTTTCCAATACAAATGATAAAAATCAATGTGTTTTCATTAGTATTAACTAAAATGTTACTGATTTTCCGTTTATATTACCGATGGAAGATGTACACGAAAATCGCTCTATTCCGGCTGAAACGTCGATATATGCAATAAAAACAGAACTTCTCCCCTTTTCAATATCTTTCTCAGTATTTTAACGAGAAACAAATAGATGATTGAAAATGAAGTATTTAAGGTTATTATCTAATCAATTATGTGTTTGCATAATTTTTATCGTATATATATGAATTAATACCCATAGACTGTAAATTCACAAAAACGTGGAAAACGGCAAAATATTGCCTAATTCGATGATATTTTGTTTAAGTCACATAAAGGAAAAGGGGATGATAAACGTCAAAATATTGCTAAATTCGATGATTTTTCGTACGAAACAAAATGCAAGAAAACTTGCTTAAAATGTAATATTATGCGAAATTCTGAGATTTGAAGGCCAAATCACATATCGTGATACTACATGAAATAGTATCGAATTATTGGTAAAAATGAATATATTTACGTAATATCAAACTACATGAAAAGCGTGAAAAAAGTCAATATATAACCATATTTGAGGATTTTAACTTCAAATCACAGAGCGAGGTTTCGTATTGTTTAGATCCAAGAAAAGACATATGACAATGTTGTTTCCAATACAAATGATAAAAATCAATGTGTTTTCATTAGTATTAACTAAAATGTTACTGATTTTCCGTTTATATTACCGATGGAAGATGTACACGAAAATCGCTCTATTCCGGCTGAAACGTCGATATATGCAATAAAAACAGAACTTCTCCCCTTTTCAATATCTTACTCAGTACTTTAACGAGAAACAAATAGATGATTGAAAATGAAGTATTTAAAGTTATTATCTAATCAATTATGCGTTTGCATCATTTTTATCGTATATATATGAATTAATACCCATAGACTGTAAATTCACAAAAACGTGGAAAACGGCAAAATATTGCCTAATTACATGATATTTTGTTTAAGTCACATAAAGGAAAAGGGGATGATAAACGTCAAAATATTGCTAAATTCGATGATTTTTCGTACGAAACAAAATGCAAGAAAACTTGCTTAAAATGCAATATTTTGCGAAATTCTGATATTTGACGGCCAAATCACATATCGTGATTCTACATGAAATAGAATCGAAATATTGGTTAAAATGAATATATTTACGTAGTATCAAACTACATGAAAAACGTGAAAAAGTCACTATTTAACCATATTTGAGGATTTTAACTTCAAATCATAGAGCGAGGTTTCGTATTATTTAGATCCAAGAAAAGACATATGACAATGTTGTTTCCAATACAAATGATAAAAATCAATGTGTTATCATTAGAATTAACTAAAATGTTCCTGATTTTCCGTTTATATTACCGAGGGAAGATGTACACGTAAAACCGCTCTAATCCGGCTGAAAAGTCGATATATGCAATAAAAACCGAACTTCTCCCCTTTTCAATATCTTACTCAGTATTTTAACGAGAAACAAATAGATGATTGAAAATGAAGTATTTAAGGTTATTATCTAATCAATTATGTGTTTGCATAATTTTTATCGTATATATATGAATTAATACCCATAGACTGTAAATTCACAAAAACGTGGAAAACGGCAAAATATTGCCTAATTCGATGATATTTTGTTCAAGTCACATAAAGGAAAAGGGGATGATAAACGTCAAAATACTGCTAAATTCGATGATTTTTCGTACGAAACAAAATGCAAGAAAACTTGCTTAAAATGCAATATTATGCGAAATTCTAAGATTTGAAGGCCAAATCACATATCGTGATACTACATGAAATAGTATCGAAATATTGGTAAAAATGAATATATTTACGTAATATCAAACTACATGAAAAACGTGAAAAAAGTCAATATTTAACCATATTTGAGGATTTTAACTTCAAATCACAGAGCGAGGTTTCGTATTATTTAGATCCAAGAAAAGACATATGACAATGCTGTTTCCAATACAAATGATAAAAATCAATGTGTTTTCATTAGTATTAACTAAAATGTTACTGACTTTCCGTTTATATTACCGATGGAAGATGTACACGAAAATCGCTCTATTCCGGCTGAAAAGTCGATATATGCAATAAAAACAGAACTTCTCCCCTTTTCAATATCTTACTCAGTACTTTAACGAGAAACAAATAGATGATTGAAAATGAAGTATTTAAAGTTATTATCTAATCAATTATGCGTTTGCATCATTTTTATCGTATATATATGAATTAATACCCATAGACTGTAAATTCACAAAAACGTGGAAAACGGCAAAATATTGCCTAATTCGATGATATTTTGTTTAAGTCACATAAAGGAAAAGGGGATGATAAACGTCAAAATATTGCTAAATTCGATGATTTTTCGTAGGAAACAAAATGGAAGAAAACTTGCTTAAAATGCAATATTTTGCGAAATTCTGATATTTGACGGCCAAATCACATATCGTGATTCTACATGAAATAGAATCGAAATATTGGTTAAAATGAATATATTTACGTAGTATCAAACTACATGAAAAACGTGAAAAAGTCACTATTTAACCATATTTGAGGATTTTAACTTCAAATCATAGAGCGAGGTTTCGTATTATTTAGATCCAAAAAAGACATATGACAATGTTGTTTCCAATACAAATGATAAAAATCAATGTGTTATCATTAGAATTAACTAAAATGTTCCTGATTTTCCGTTTATATTACCGAGGGAAGATGTACACGTAAAACCGCTCTAATCCGTCTGAAAAGTCGATATATGCAATAAAAACCGAACTTCTCCCCTTTTCAATATCTTACTCAGTATTTTAACGAGAAACAAATAGATGATTGAAAATGAAGTATTTAAGGTTATTATCTAATCAATTATGTGTTTGCATAATTTTTATCGTATATATATGAATTAATACCCATAGACTGTAAATTCACAAAAACGTGGAAAACGGCAAAATATTGCCTAATTCGATGATATTTTGTTCAAGTCACATAAAGGAAAAGGGGATGATAAACGTCAAAATACTGCTAAATTCGATGATTTTTCGTACGAAACAAAATGCAAGAAAACTTGCTTAAAATGCAATATTATGCGAAATTCTAAGATTTGAAGGCCAAATCACATATCGTGATACTACATGAAATAGTATCGAAATATTGGTAAAAATGAATATATTTACGTAATATCAAACTACATGAAAAACGTGAAAAAAGTCAATATTTAACCATATTTGAGGATTTTAACTTCAAATCACAGAGCGAGGTTTCGTATTATTTAGATCCAAGAAAAGACATATGACAATGCTGTTTCCAATACAAATGATAAAAATCAATGTGTTTTCATTAGTATTAACTAAAATGTTACTGACTTTCCGTTTATATTACCGATGGAAGATGTACACGAAAATCGCTCTATTCCGGCTGAAAAGTCGATATATGCAATAAAAACAGAACTTCTCCCCTTTTCAATATCTTACTCAGTACTTTAACGAGAAACAAATAGATGATTGAAAATGAAGTATTTAAAGTTATTATCTAATCAATTATGCGTTTGCATCATTTTTATCGTATATATATGAATTAATACCCATAGACTGTAAATTCACAAAAACGTGGAAAACGGCAAAATATTGCCTAATTCGATGATATTTTGTTTAAGTCACATAAAGGAAAAGGGGATGATAAACGTCAAAATATTGCTAAATTCGATGATTTTTCGTAGGAAACAAAATGGAAGAAAACTTGCTTAAAATGCAATATTTTGCGAAATTCTGATATTTGACGGCCAAATCACATATCGTGATTCTACATGAAATAGAATCGAAATATTGGTTAAAATGAATATATTTACGTAGTATCAAACTACATGAAAAACGTGAAAAAGTCACTATTTAACCATATTTGAGGATTTTAACTTCAAATCATAGAGCGAGGTTTCGTATTATTTAGATCCAAAAAAGACATATGACAATGTTGTTTCCAATACAAATGATAAAAATCAATGTGTTATCATTAGAATTAACTAAAATGTTCCTGATTTTCCGTTTATATTACCGAGGGAAGATGTACACGTAAAACCGCTCTAATCCGTCTGAAAAGTCGATATATGCAATAAAAACCGAACTTCTCCCCTTTTCAATATCTTACTCAGTCTTTTAACGAGAAACAAATAGATGATTGAAAAAGAAGTATTTAAGGTTATTATCTAATCAATTATGTGTTTGCATAATTTTTATCGTATATATATGAATTAATACCCATAGACTGTAAATTCACAAAAACGTGGAAAACGGCAAAATATTGCCTAATTCGATGATATTTTGTTTAAGTCACATAAAGGAAAAGGGGATGATAAACGTCAAAATATTGCTAAATTCGATGATTTTTCGTACAAAACAAAATGCAAGAAAACTTGCTTAAAATGCAATATTATGCGAAATTCTAAGATTTGAAGGCCAAATCACATATCGTGATATAACATGAAATAGTATCGAAATATTGGTAAAAATGAATATATTTACGTAATATCAAACTACATGAAAAACGTGAAAAAAGTCAATATTTAACCATATTTGAGGATTTTAACTTCAAATCACAGAGCGAGGTTTCGTATTATTTAGATCCAAGAAAAGACATATGACAATGTTGTTTCCAATACAAATGATAAAAATCAATGTGTTATCATTAGAATTAACTAAAATGTTCCTGATTTTCCGTTTATATTACCGAGGGAAGATGTACTTGTAAAACCGCTCTAATCCGGCTGAAAAGTCGATATATGCAATAAAAACCGAACTTTTCCCCTTTTCAATATCTTACTCAGTATTCTAACGAGAAACAAATAGATGATTGAAAATGAAGTATTTAAAGTTATTATCTAATCAATTATGCGTTTGCATCATTTTTATCGTATATATATGAATTTATAAATGGACCCATAGACTGTAAATTCACAAAAACGTGGAAAACGGCAAAATATTGCCTAATTCGATGATATTTTGTTCAAGTCACATAAAGGAAAAGGGGATGATAAACGTCAAAATATTGCTAAATTCGATGATTTTTCGTACAAAACAAAATGCAAGAAAACTTGCTTAAAATGCAATATTATGCGAAATTCTAAGATTTGAAGGCCAAATCACATATCGTGATACTACATGAAATAGTATCGAAATATTGGTAAAAATGAATATATTTACGTAATATCAAACTACATGAAAAACGTGAAAAAAGTCAATATTTAACCATATTTGAGGATTTTAACTTCAAATCACAGAGCGAGGTTTCGTATTATTTAGATCCAAGAAAAGACATATGACAATGTTGTTTCCAATACAAATGATAAAAATCAATGTGTTTTCATTAGTATTAACTAAAATGTTACTGATTTTTCGTTTATATTACCGATGGAAGATGTACACGAAAATCGCTCTATTCCGGCTGAAACGTCGATATATGCAATAAAAACAGAACTTCTCCCCTTTTCAATATCTTACTCAGTATTTTAACGAGAAACAAATAGATGATTGAAAATGAAGTATTTAAGGTTATTATCTAATCAATTATGTGTTTGCATCATTTTTATCGTATATATATGAATTAATACCCATAGACTGTAAATTCACAAAAACGTGGAAAACGGCAAAATATTGCCTAATTCGATGATATTTTGTTTAAGTCACATAAAGGAAAAGGGGATGATAAACGTCAAAATATTGCTAAATTCGATGATTTTTCTTACGAAACAAAATGCAAGAAAACTTGCTTAAAATGCAATATTTTGCGAAATTCTGATATATGACGGCCAAATCACATATCGTGATTCTACATGAAATAGAATCGAAATATTGGTTAAAATGAATATATTTACGTAGTATTAAACTACATGAAAAAGGTGAAAAAAGTCACTATTTAACTATATTTGAGGATTTTAACTTCAAATCATAGAGCGAGGTTTCGTATTATTTAGATCCAAGAAAAGACATATGACAATGTTGTTTCCAATACAAATGATAAAAATCAATGTGTTTTCATTAGTATTAACTAAAATGTTACTGATTTTCCGTTTATATTACCGATGGAAGATGTACACGAAAATCGCTCTATTCCGGCTGAAACGTCGATATATGCAATAAAAACAGAACTTCTCCCCTTTTCAATATCTTTCTCAGTATTTTAACGAGAAACAAATAGATGATTGAAAATGAAGTATTTAAGGTTATTATCTAATCAATTATGTGTTTGCATAATTTTTATCGTATATATATGAATTAATACCCATAGACTGTAAATTCACAAAAACGTGGAAAACGGCAAAATATTGCCTAATTCGATGATATTTTGTTTAAGTCACATAAAGGAAAAGGGGATGATAAACGTCAAAATATTGCTAAATTCGATGATTTTTCGTACGAAACAAAATGCAAGAAAACTTGCTTAAAATGTAATATTATGCGAAATTCTGAGATTTGAAGGCCAAATCACATATCGTGATACTACATGAAATAGTATCGAATTATTGGTAAAAATGAATATATTTACGTAATATCAAACTACATGAAAAGCGTGAAAAAAGTCAATATATAACCATATTTGAGGATTTTAACTTCAAATCACAGAGCGAGGTTTCGTATTGTTTAGATCCAAGAAAAGACATATGACAATGTTGTTTCCAATACAAATGATAAAAATCAATGTGTTTTCATTAGTATTAACTAAAATGTTACTGATTTTCCGTTTATATTACCGATGGAAGATGTACACGAAAATCGCTCTATTCCGGCTGAAACGTCGATATATGCAATAAAAACAGAACTTCTCCCCTTTTCAATATCTTACTCAGTACTTTAACGAGAAACAAATAGATGATTGAAAATGAAGTATTTAAAGTTATTATCTAATCAATTATGCGTTTGCATCATTTTTATCGTATATATATGAATTAATACCCATAGACTGTAAATTCACAAAAACGTGGAAAACGGCAAAATATTGCCTAATTACATGATATTTTGTTTAAGTCACATAAAGGAAAAGGGGATGATAAACGTCAAAATATTGCTAAATTCGATGATTTTTCGTACGAAACAAAATGCAAGAAAACTTGCTTAAAATGCAATATTTTGCGAAATTCTGATATTTGACGGCCAAATCACATATCGTGATTCTACATGAAATAGAATCGAAATATTGGTTAAAATGAATATATTTACGTAGTATCAAAC
>NC_091238.1:826779-845282 GCF_040958095.1 Procambarus clarkii | reverse complement strand
GAAGTAGAGACTTCGAGATATATATACACCTCAAATATCTCCACTTCTCGAGGGCACTAGACAAGTGTGAGGTTACTCTGCATTTTTCATCAAGCCACTGTCAATGTGAGAGAACTCGTGTCCATGCTATAAGCCTATACTTGCATAAACCACAAGTGAAGATTAACAATCTTTGGACAACACCCACCAGTGGGCCTCGAACCCAGAAAGCACAACTACCTTCCAGTAGCTGCCATAACTAGTACGCTTTAACCCACTACATAATCAGACCCTACAAAAGAAGTAGAGACTTCGAGATAAATATACACCTCAAATATCTCCACTTCCCGAGGGCACTAGACAAGTGTGAGGTTACTCTGCGTTTTTCATCAAGCCACTGTCAATGTGAGAGAACTCGTGTCCATGCTATAAGCCTATACTTGCATAAACCACAAGTGAAGATTAACAATCTTTGGACAACACCCACCAGTGGGCCTCAAACCCAGAAAGCACAACTACCTTCCAGTAGCTGCCATAACTAGTACGCTTTAACCCACTACACCATCAGACCCTACAAAAGAAGTAGAGACTTCGAGATATATATACACCTCAAATATCTCCACTTCCGAGGGCACTAGACAAGTGTGAGGTTACTCTGCATTTTTCATCAAGCCACTGTCAATGTGAGAGAACTCGTGTCCATGCTATAAGCCTATACTTGCATAAACCACAAGTGAAGATTAAAAATCTTTGGACAACACCCACCAGTGGGCCTCGAACCCAGAAAGCACAACTACCTTCCAGTAGCTGCCATAACTAGTACGCTTTAACCCACTACATAATCAGACCCTACAAAAGAAGTAGAGACTTCGAGATATATATACACCTCAAATATCTCCACTTCCCGAGGGCACTAGACAAGTGTGAGGTTACTCTGCGTTTTTCATCAAGCCACTGTCAATGTGAGAGAACTCGTGTCCATGCTATAAGCCTATACTTGCATAAACCACAAGTGAAGATTAACAATCTTTGGACAACACCCACCAGTGGGCCTCGAACCCAGAAAGCACAACTACCTTCCAGTAGCTGCCATAACTAGTACGCTTTAACCCACTACAATCAGACCCTACAAAAGAAGTACAGACTTCGAGATATATATACACCTCAAATATCTCCACTTCCGAGGGCACTAGACAAGTGTGAGGTTTCTCTGCGTTTTTCATCAAGCCACTGTCAATGTGAGAGAACTCGTGTCCATGCTATAAGCCTATACTTGCATAAACCACAAGTGAAGATTAACAATCTTTGGACAACACCCACCAGTGGGCCTCGAACCCAGAAAGCACAACTACCTTCCAGTAGCTGCCATAACTAGTACGCTTTAACCCACTACACCATCAGACCCTACAAAAGAAGTAGAGACTTTGAGATATATATACACCTCAAATATCTCCACTTCCCGAGGGCACTAGACAAGTGTGAGGTTACTCTGCGTTTTTCATCAAGCCACTGTCAATGTGAGAGAACTCGTGTCCATGCTATAAGCCTATACTTGCATAAACCACAAGTGAAGATTAACAATCTTTGGACAACACCCACCAGTGGGCCTCGAACCCAGAAAGCACAACTACCTTCCAGTAGCTGCCATAACTAGTACGCTTTAACCCACTACATCAGACCCTACAAAAGAAGTAGAGACTTCGAGATATATATACACCTCAAATATCTCCACTTCCCAAGGGCACTAGACAAGTGTGAGGTTACTCTGCGTTTTTCATCAAGCCACTGTCAATGTGAGAGAACTCGTGTCCATGCTATAAGCCTATACTTGCATAAACCACAAGTGAAGATTAACAATCTTTGGACAACACCCACCAGTGGGCCTCAAACCCAGAAAGCACAACTACCTTCCAGTAGCTGCCATAACTAGTACGCTTTAACCCACTACACCATCAGACCCTACAAAAGAAGTACAGACTTCGAGATATATATACACCTCAAATATCTCCACTTCTCGAGGGCACTAGACAAGTGTGAGGTTACTCTGCATTTTTCATCAAGCCACTGTCAATGTGAGAGAACTCGTGTCCATGCTATAAGCCTATACTTGCATAAACCACAAGTGAAGATTAACAATCTTTGGACAACACCCACCAGTGGGCCTCGAACCCAGAAAGCACAACTACCTTCCTGTAGCTGCCATAACTAGTACGCTTTAACCCACTACACCATCAGACCCTACAAAAAAGTAGAGGCTTCGAGATATATATACACCTCAAATATCTCAACTTCCCGAGGGCAATAGACAAGTGTGAGGTTACTCTGCGATTTTCATCAAGCCACTGTCAATGTGAGAGAACTCGTGTCCATGCTATAAGCCTATACTTGCATAAACCACAAGTGATGATTAAAAATCTTTGGACAACACCCACCAGTGGGCCTCGAACCCAGAAAGCACAACTACCTTCCAGTAGCTGCCATAACTAGTACGCTTTAAGGGGGCATATCATTCTAAATCGTTATAAATTAAAAGTTGTTCAATTTGCTTATAAATTTTTTTATGAAATGGTTATAGAAAGGGCTGCAACTGGTCCAAGTTTCACCATCACACTTTAAACAGAAAAGGAGAAAAAAATACACAACCTATTATGCAACGAATGTTCAACATTCTCAAATAATCTCAGGGAACACATGTGTCAACTAAAATGTCTACTATGTGCTGTAGAAGCACAAACTCTTGTAATAATTGTAATATGTATGTGCAATATATTTATATTTAAGTTTTTTTTTTTCTTTTTTTTTTTCTTTTTTTTTTTGGCCAATATTTTTTTCTCGTTTGTTATCAAGGGATTTGCATGAAACTTGCACACCTTGCTCAATGGATGCCTATCTGCAAGGGTGCCAATTATGAACGAAATCTGTCGAAGTCAAGCTCAGCTACAGGTGGCCGAACTTGGATCTTTATTTTACTCTGGAAAGTAATTTACACCTTCAAATTACTTCAGAGCTTTCATTTATTAATCAATTTACATGCAAATTACACCTTATATGTAGCGTTTGTGCTTCTACAGAATCTAGTAGACATTTTAGTCCAAAGTCTATTTGTTGATTTTATAAAATTTATAAATATCATATATTGCATATTTTTTTAGAAGGGTAACTTTGAAAAATTATATTATTGCACTAAACACTTTTTTGATAAAACTGATCACTAGAATTCTTTATTATGTGCTTAATTTAATATCTGAGTGTTATAGAAATGATTTTAGTTGACACATGTGTTCCCTGAAACTATTTGAAAATTCGTTGCATAATTCGTTGTTTATTTGTTTTCTCCTTTTCTGATTAGGGTGTGATGATGAAACTTGGACCAGCTGCAGCCCTTTCTATAACCATTTCATAAAAAATGTATAAGCAAATTGAACCACTTTTAATTTTACATTGATATGCCCCTTAACCCACTACACCATCAGACCCTACAAAAGAAGTACAGACTTCGAGATATATATACACCTCAAATATCTCCACTTTCCGAGGGCACTAGACAAGTGTGAGGTTACTCTGCGTTTTTCATCAAGCCACTGTCAATGTGAGAGAACTCGTGTCCATGCAATAAGCCTATACTTGCATAAACCACAAGTGAAGATTAACAATCTTTGGACAACACCCACCAGTGGGCCTCGAACCCAGAAAGCACAACTACCTTCCAGTAGCTGCCATAACTAGTATGCTTTAACCCACTACACCATCAGACCCTACAAAAGAAGTAGAGACTTCGAGATATATATACACCTCAAATATCTCCACTTCCCGAGGCACTAGACAAGTGTGAGGTTACTCTGTGTTTTTCATCAAGCCACTGTCAATGTGAGAGAACTCGTGTCCATGCTATAAGCCTATACTTGCATAAACCTCAAGTGAAGATTAACAATCTTTGGACAACACCCACCAGTGGGCCTCGAACCCAGAAAGCAGAACTACCTTCCAGTAGCTGCCATAACTAGTACGCTTTAACCCACTACACCATCAGACCCTACAAAAGAAGTACAGACTTCGAGATATATATACACCTCAAATATCTCCACTTCTCGAGGGCACTAGACAAGTGTGAGGTTACTCTGCGTTTTTCATCAAGCCACTGTCAATGTGAGAGAACTCGTGTCCATGCTATAAGCCTATACTTGCATAAACCAAGTGAAGATTAACAATCTTTGGACAACACCCACCAGTGGGCCTCGAACCCAGAAAGCACAACTACCTTCCAGTAGCTGCCATAACTAGTACGCTTTAACCCACTACACCATCAGACCCTACAAAAGAAGTAGAGACTTCGAGATATATATACACCTCAAATATCTCCACTTCCGAGGGCACTAGACAAGTGTGAGGTTACTCTGCGTTTTTCATCAAGCCACTGTCAATGTGAGAGAACTCGTGTCCATGCTATAAGCCTATACTTGCATAAACCACAAGTGAAGATTAACAATCTTTGGACAACACCCACCAGTGGGCCTCGAACCCAGAAAGCACAACTACCTTCCAGTAGCTGCCATAACTAGTACGCTTTAACCCACTACACCATCAGACCCTACAAAAGAAGTAGAGACTTCGAGATATATATACACCTCAAATATCTCCACTTCCGAGGGCACTAGACAAGTGTGAGGTTACTCTGCGTTTTTCATCAAGCCACTGTCAATGTGAGAGAACTCGTGTCCATGCTATAAGCCTATACTTGCATAAACCACAAGTGAAGATTAACAATCTTTGGACAACACCCACCAGTGGGCCTCGAACCCAGAAAGCACAACTACTTCCAGTAGCTGCCATAAGTAGTACGCTTTAACCCAATACACCATCAGACCCTACAAAAGAAGTAGAGACTTCGAGATATATATACACCTCAAATATCTCCACTTCTCGAGGGCACTAGACAAGTGTGAGGTTACTCTGCGTTTTTCATCAAGCCACTGTCAATGTGAGAGAACTCGTGTCCATGCTATAAGCCTATACTTGCATAAACCACAAGTGAAGATTAACAATCTTTGACAACACCCACCAGGGGCCTCGAACCCAGAAAAGGCACAAACTACTTCCATTAGCTGCCATAACTAGTACGCTTTAACCCACTACATAATCAGACCCTACAACAGAAGTAGAGACTTCGAGATAAATATACACCTCAAATATCTCCACTTCCCGAGGGCACTAGACAAGTGTGAGGTTACTCTGCGTTTTTCATCCAAGCCACTGTCAATGTGAGAGAACTCGTGTCCATGCTATAAGCCTATACTTGCATAAACCACAAGTGAAGATTAACAATCTTTGGGACAACACCCACCAGTGGGCCTCAAACCCAGAAAGCACAACTACCTTCCAGTAGCTGCCCATAACTAGTACGCTTAACCCACTACACCATCAGGCCCTACAAAAGAAGTACAGACTTCGAGATATATATACACCTCAAATATCTCCACTTCTCGAGGGCACTAGACAAGTGTGAGGTTACTCTGCATTTTTCATCAAGCCACTGTCAATGTGAGAGAACTCGTGTCCATGCTATAAGCCTATACTTGCATAAACCACAAGTGAAGATTACAATCTTTGGACAACACCCACCAGTGGGCCTCGAACCCAGAAAGCACAACTACCTTCCAGTAGCTGCCATAACTAGTACGCTTTAACCCACTACATAATCCGACCCTACAAAAGAAGTAGAGACTTCGAGATAAATATACACCTCAAATATCTCCACTTCCCGAGGGCACTAGACAAGTGTGAGGTTACTCTGCGGTTTTTTCATCAAGCCACTGTCAATGTGAGAGAACTCGTGTCCATGCTATAAGCCTATACTTGCATAAACCACAAGTGAAGATTAACAATCTTTGGACAACACCCACCAGTGGGCCTCAACCCAGAAAGCACAACTACCTTCCAGTAGCTGCCATAACTAGTACGCTTTAACCCACTACACCATCAGACCCTACAAAGAAGTACAGACTTCGAGATATATACACCTCAAATATCTCCAACTTCTCGAGGGCACTAGACAAGTGTGAGGTTACTCTGCATTTTTCATCAAGCCACTGTCAATGTGAGAGAACTCGTGTCCATGCTATAAGCCTATACTTGCATAAACCAGAAGTGAAGATTAAAAATCTTTGGACAACACCCACCAGTGGGACCTCGAACCCAGAAAGCACAAACTACCTTCCAGTAGCTGCCATAACTAGTACGCTTTAACCCACTACATAATCAGACCCTACAAAAGAAGTAGAGACTTCGAGATATATATACACCTCAAATATCTCCACTTCCCGAGGGCACTAGACAAGTGTGAGGTTACTCTGCGTTTTTCATCAAGCCACTGTCAATGTGAGAGAACTCGTGTCCATGCTATAAGCCTATACTTGCATAAACCACAAGTGAAGATTAACAATCTTTGGACAACACCCACCAGTGGGCCTTCGAACCCAGAAAGCACAACTACCTTCCAGTAGCTGCCATAAACTAGTACGCTTTAACCCACTACAACATCAGACCCTACAAAAAGAAGTAGAGACTTCGAGATAATATACACCTCAAATATCTCCACTTCCCGAGGGCACTAGACAAGTGTGAGGTTTCTCTGCGTTTTTCATCAAGCCACTGTCAATGTGAGAGAACTCGTGTCCATGCTATAAGCCTATACTTGCATAAACCACAAGTGAAGATTAACAATCTTTGGACAACACCCACCAGTGGGCCTCGAACCCAGAAAGTACAACTACCTTCCAGTAGCTGCCATAACTAGTACGCTTTAACCCACTACACCATCAGACCCTACAAAAGAAGTAGAGACTTCGAGATATATATACACCTCAAATATCTCCACTTCCCGAGGGCACTAGACAAGTGTGAGGTTACTCTGCGTTTTTTCATCAAGCCACTGTCAATGTGAGAGAACTCGTGTCCATGCTATAAGCCTATACTTGCATAAACCACAAGTGAAGATTAACAATCTTTGGACAACACCCACCAGTGGGCTCGAACCCAGAAAGCACAACTACCTTCCAGTAGCTGCCATAACTAGTACGCTTTAACCCACTACATAATCAGACCCTACAAAAGAAGTAGAGACTTCGAGATAATATATACACCTCAAATATCTCCACTTCCCGAGGGCACTAGACAAGTGTGAGGTTACTCTGCGTTTTTCATCAAGCCACTGTCAATGTGAGAGAACTCGTGTCCATGCTATAAGCCTATACTTGCATAAACCACAAGTGAAGATTAACAATCTTTGGACAACACCCACCAGTGGGCCTCGAAACCCAGAAAGCACAACTACCTTCCAGTAGCTGCCATAACTAGTACGCTTTAACCCACTACACCATCAGACCCTACAAAAGAAGTACAGACTTCGAGATATATATACACCTCAAATATCTCCACTTCTCGAGGGCACTAGACAAGTGTGAGGTTACTCTGCATTTTTCATCAAGCCACTGTCAATGTGAGAGAACTCGTGTCCATGCTATAAGCCTATACTTGCATAAACCAGAAGTGAAGATTAAAAATCTTTGGACAACACCCACCAGTGGGCCTCGAACCCAGAAAGCACAACTACCTTCCAGTAGCTGCCATAACTAGTACGCTTTAACCCACTACACCATCAGACCCTACAAAAGAAGTAGAGACTTCGAGATATATATACACCTCAAATATCTCCACTTCCCGAGGGCACTAGACAAGTGTGAGGTTACTCTGCGTTTTTCATCAAGCCACTGTCAATGTGAGAGAACTCGTGTCCATGCTATAAGCCTATACTTGCATAAACCACAAGTGAAGATTAACAATCTTTGGACAACACCCACCAGTGGGCCTCGAACCCAGAAAGCACAACTACCTTCCAGTAGCTGCCATAACTAGTACGCTTTAACCCACTACATAATCAGACCCTACAAAAGAAGTAGAGGACTTCGAGATAAATATACACCTCAAATATCTCCACTTCCCGAGGGCACTAGACAAGTGTGAGGTTTCTCTGCGTTTTTCATCAAGCCACTGTCAATGTGAGAGAACTCGTGTCCATGCTATAAGCCTATACTTGCATAAACCACAAGTGAAGATTAACAATCTTTGGACAACACCCACCAGTGGGCCTCGAACCCAGAAAGCACAACTACCTTCCAGTAGCTGCCATAACTAGTACGCTTTAACCCACTACACCATCAGACCCTACAAAAGAAGTAGAGACTTTGAGATATATATACACCTCAAATATCTCCACTTCCCGAGGGCACTAGACAAGTGTGAGGTTACTCTGCGTTTTTCATCAAGCCACTGTCAATGTGAGAGAACTCGTGTCCATGCTATAAGCCTATACTTGCATAAACCACAAGTGAAGATTAACAATCTTTGGACAACACCCACCAGTGGGCCTCGAACCCAAAAGCACAACTACCTTCCAGTAGCTGCCATAACTAGTACGCTTTAACCCACTACATAATCAGACCCTACAAAAGAAGTAGAGACTTCGAGATATATATACACCTCAAATATCTCCACTTCCCGAGGGCACTAGACAAGTGTGAGGTACTCTGCGTTTTTCATCAAGCCACTGTCAATGTGAGAGAACTCGTGTCCATGCTATAAGCCTATACTTGCATAAACCACAAGTGAAGATTAACAATCTTTGGACAACACCCACCAGTGGGCCTCAAACCCAGAAAGCACAACTACCTTCCAGTAGCTGCCATAACTAGTACGCTTTAACCACTACCACCATCAGACCCTACAAAAGAAGTACAGACTTCGAGATATATATACACCTCAAATATCTCCACTTCTCGAGGGCACTAGACAAGTGTGAGGTTACTCTGCATTTTTCATCAAGCCACTGTCAATGTGAGAGAACTCGTGTCCATGCTATAAGCCTATACTTGCATAAACCACAAGTGAAGATTAACAATCTTTGGACAACACCCACCAGTGGGCCTCGAACCCAGAAAGCACAACTACCTTCCTGTAGCTGCCATAACTAGTACGCTTTAACCCACTACACCATCAGACCCTACAAAAAAAGTAGAGGCTTCGAGATATATATACACCTCAAATATCTCAACTTCCCGAGGGCAATAGACAAGTGTGAGGTTTCTCTGCGTTTTTCATCAAGCCACTGTCAATGTGAGAGAACTCGTGTCCATGCTATAAGCCTATACTTGCATAAACCACAAGTGAAGATTAACAATCTTTGGACAACACCCACCAGTGGGCCTCGAACCCAGAAAGCACAACTACCTTCCAGTAGCTGCCATAACTAGTACGCTTTAACCCACTACACCATCAGACCCTACAAAAGAAGTAGAGACTTGAGATATATATACACCTCAAATATCTCCACTTCCCGAGGGCACTAGACAAGTGTGAGGTTACTCTGCGTTTTTCATCAATCCACTGTCAATGTGAGAGAACTCGTGTCCATGCTATAAGCCTATACTTGCATAAACCACAAGTGAAGATTAACAATCTTTGGACAACACCCACCAGTGGGCCTCGAACCCAGAAAGCACAACTACCTTCCAGTAGCTGCCATAACTAGTACGCTTTAACCCACTACATAATCAGACCCTACAAAAGAAGTAGAGACTTCGAGATATATATACACCTCAAATATCTCCACATCCCGAGGGCACTAGACAAGTGTGAGGTTACTCTGCGTTTTTCATCAAGCCACTGTCAATGTGAGAGAACTCGTGTCCATGCTATAAGCCTATACTTGCATAAACCACAAGTGAAGATTAACAATCTTTGGACAACACCCACCAGTGGGCCTCAAACCCAGAAAGCACAACTACCTTCAGTAGCTGCCATAACTAGTACGCTTTAACCCACTACACCATCAGACCCTACAAAAGAAGTACAGACTTCGAGATATATATACACCTCAAATATCTCCACTTCTCGAGGGCACTAGACAAGTGTGAGGTTACTCTGCATTTTTTCATCAAGCCACTGTCAATGTGAGAGAATCGTGTCCATGCTATAAGCCTATACTTGCAATAAACCACAAGTGATGATTAAAAATCTTTGGACAACACCCCACCAGTGGGCCTCGAACCCAGAAAGCACAACTACCTTCCAGTAGCTGCCATAACTAGTACGCTTTAAGGGGGCATATCATTCTAAATCGTTATAAATTAAAAGTTGTTCAATTTGCTTATAAATTTTTTTATGAAATGGTTATAGAAAGGGCTGCAACTGGTCCCAAGTTTCACCATCACACTTTAAACAGTAAAGGAGAAAAAAATACACAACGTATTATGCAACGAATGTTCAACATTCTCAAATAATCTCAGGGAACACATGTGTCAAACTAAAATGTCTACTATGTGCTGTAGAAGCACAAACTCTTGTAATAATTGTAATATGTATGTGCAATATATTTATATTTAAGGTTTTTTTTTTTCTTTTTTTTTTCTTTTTTTTTTTTGGCCAATATTTTTTTCTCATTTGTTATCAAGGGATTTGCATGAAACTTGCACACCTTGCTCAATGGATGCCTATCTGCAAGGGTGCCAATATGAACGAAATCTGTCGAAGTCAAGCTCAGCTACAGGTGGCCGAACTTGGATCTTTATTTTACTCTGGAAAGTAATTTACACCTTCAAATTACTTCAGAGCTTTCATTTATTAATCAATTTACATGCAAATTACACCTTATATGTAGCGTTTGTGCTTCTAAAGAATCTAGTAGACATTTTAGTCCAAAGTCTATTTGTTGATTTTATAAAAATTTATAATATCATATTATTGCATATTTTTTTTAGAAAGGTAACTTTGAAAAATTATATTATTGCACTAAACACTTTTTTGATAAAACTGATCACTAGAATTCTTTATTATGTGCTTAATTTAATATCTGAGTGTTATAGAAATGATTTTAGTTGACACATGTGTTCCCTGAAACTATTGAAAATTCGTTGCATAATTCGTTGTTTATTTGTTTTCTCCTTTTCTGATTAGGGTGTGATGATGAAACTTGGACCAGCTGCAGCCCTTTCTATAACCATTTCATAAAAAATGTATAAGCAAATTGAACCACTTTTAATTTTACATTGATATGCCGCCTTAACCCACTACACCATCAGACCCTACAAAAGAAGTACAGACTTCGAGATATATATACACCTCAAATATCTCCACTTTCCGAGGGCACTAGACAAGTGTGAGGTTACTCTGCGTTTTTCATCAAGCCACTGTCAATGTGAGAGAACTCGTGTCCATGCAATAAGCCTATACTTGCATAAACCACAAGTGAAGATTAACAATCTTTGGACAACACCCACCAGTGGGCCTCGAACCCAGAAAGCACAACTACCTTCCAGTAGCTGCCATAACTAGTATGCTTTAACCCACTACACCATCAGACCCTACAAAAGAAGTAGAGACTTCGAGATATATATACACCTCAAATATCTCCACTTCCCGAGAGCACTAGACAAGTGTGAGGTTACTCTGTGTTTTTCATCAAGCCACTGTCAATGTGAGAGAACTCGTGTCCATGCTATAAGCCTATACTTGCATAAACCTCAAGTGAAGATTAACAATCTTTGGACAACACCCACCAGTGGGCCTCGAACCCAGAAAGCAGAACTACCTTCCAGTAGCTGCCATAACTAGTACGCTTTAACCCACTACACCATCAGACCCTACAAAAGTACAGACTTCGAGATATATATACACCTCAAATATCTCCACTTCTCGAGGGCACTAGACAAGTGTGAGGTTACTCTGCGTTTTTCATCAAGCCACTGTCAATGTGAGAGAACTCGTGTCCATGCTATAAGCCTATACTTGCATAAACCTCAAGTGAAGATTAACAATCTTTGGACAACACCCACCAGTGGGCCTCGAACCCAGAAAGCAGAACTACCTTCCAGTAGCTGCCATAACTAGTACGCTTTAACCCACTACACCATCAGACCCTACAAAAGAAGTACAGACTTCGAGATATATATACACCTCAAATATCTCCACTTCTCGAGGGCACTAGACAAGTGTGAGGTTACTCTGCGTTTTTCATCAAGCCACTGTCAATGTGAGAGAACTCGTGTCCATGCTATAAGCCTATACTTGCATAAACCATAAGTGAAGATTAACAATCTTTGGACAACACCCACCAGTGGGCCTCGAACCCAGAAAGCACAACTACCTTCCAGTAGCTGCCATAACTAGTACGCTTTAACCCACTACACCATCAGACCCTACAAAAGAAGTAGAGACTTCGAGATATATATAGCACCTCAAATATCTCCACTTCCCGAGGGCACTAGACAAGTGTGAGGTTACTCTGCGTTTTTCATCAAGCCACTGTCAATGTGAGAGAACTCGTGTCCATGCTATAAGCCTATACTTGCATAAACCACAAGTGAAGATTAACAATCTTTGGACAACACCCACCAGTGGGCCTCGAACCCAGAAAGCACAACTACCTTCCAGTAGCTGCCATAAGTAGTACGCTTTAACCCAATACACCATCAGACCCTACAAAAGAAGTAGAGACTTCGAGATATATATACACCTCAAATATCTCCACTTCTCGAGGGCACTAGACAAGTGTGAGGTTACTCTGCGTTTTTCATCAAGCCACTGTCAATGTGAGAGAACTCGTGTCCATGCTATAAGCCTATACTTGCATAAACCACAAGTGAAGATTAACAATCTTTGGACAACACCCACCAGTGGGCCTCGAACCCAGAAAGCACAACTACCTTCCATTAGCTGCCATAACTAGTACGCTTTAACCCACTACATAATCAGACCCTACAACAGAAGTAGAGACTTCGAGATAAATATACACCTCAAATATCTCCACTTCCCGAGGGCACTAGACAAGTGTGAGGTTACTCTGCGTTTTTCATCAAGCCACTGTCAATGTGAGAGAACTCGTGTCCATGCTATAAGCCTATACTTGCATAAACCACAAGTGAAGATTAACAATCTTTGGACAACACCCACCAGTGGGCCTCAAACCCAGAAAGCACAACTACCTTCCAGTAGCTGCCATAACTAGTACGCTTTAACCCACTACACCATCAGGCCCTACAAAAGAAGTACAGACTTCGAGATATATATACACCTCAAATATCTCCACTTCTCCGAGGGCACTAGACAAGTGTGAGGTTACTCTGCATTTTTCATCAAGCCACTGTCAATGTGAGAGAACTCGTGTCCATGCTATAAGCCTATACTTGCATAAACCACAAGTGAAGATTAACAATCTTTGGACAACACCCACCAGTGGGCCTCGAACCCAGAAAGCACAACTACCTTCCAGTAGCTGCCATAACTAGTACGCTTTAACCCACTACATAATCAGACCCTACAAAAGAAGTAGAGACTTCGAGATAAATATACACCTCAAATATCTCCACTTCCCGAGGGCACTAGACAAGTGTGAGGTTACTCTGCGTTTTTCATCAAGCCACTGTCAATGTGAGAGAACTCGTGTCCATGCTATAAGCCTATACTTGCATAAACCACAAGTGAAGATTAACAATCTTTGGACAACACCCACCAGTGGGCCTCGAACCCAGAAAGCACAACTACCTTCCAGTAGCTGCCATAACTAGTACGCTTTAACCCACTACACCATCAGACCCTACAAAAGAAGTAGAGACTTTCGAGATATATATACACCTCAAATATCTCCACTTCTCGAGGGCACTAGACAAGTGTGAGGTTACTCTGCATTTTTCATCAAGCCACTGTCAATGTGAGAGAACTCGTGTCCATGCTATAAGCCTATACTTGCATAAACCACGAAGTGAAGATTAAAAATCTTTGGACAACACCCACCAGTGGGCCTCGAACCCAGAAAGCACAACTACCTTCCAGTAGCTGCCATAACTAGTACGCTTTAACCCACTACATAATCAGACCCTACAAAAGAAGTAGAGACTTCGAGATATATATACACCTCAAATATCTCCACTTCCCGAGGGCACTAGACAAGTGTGAGGTTACTCTGCGTTTTTCATCAAGCCACTGTCAATGTGAGAGAACTCGTGTCCATGCTATAAGCCTATACTTGCATAAACCACAAGTGAAGATTAACAATCTTTGGACAACACCCACCAGTGGGCCTCGAACCCAGAAAGCACAACTACCTTCCAGTAGCTGCCATAACTAGTACGCTTTAACCCACTACACCATCAGACCCTACAAAAGAAGTACAGACTTCGAGATATATATACACCTCAAATATCTCCACTTCTCGAGGGCACTAGACAAGTGTGAGGTTACTCTGCATTTTTCATCAAGCCACTGTCAATGTGAGAGAACTCGTGTCCATGCTATAAGCCTATACTTGCATAAACCACAAGTGAAGATTAACAATCTTTGGACAACACCCACCAGTGGGCCTCGAACCCAGAAAGCACAACTACCTTCCTGTAGCTGCCATAACTAGTACGCTTTAACCCACTACACCATCAGACCCTACAAAAAAAGTAGAGGCTTCGAGATATATATACACCTCAAATATCTCAACTTCCCGAGGGCAATAGACAAGTGTGAGGTTTCTCTGCGTTTTTCATCAAGCCACTGTCAATGTGAGAGAACTCGTGTCCATGCTATAAGCCTATACTTGCATAAACCACAAGTGAAGATTAACAATCTTTGGACAACACCCACCAGTGGGCCTCGAACCCAGAAAGCACAACTACCTTCCAGTAGCTGCCATAACTAGTACGCTTTAACCCACTACACCATCAGACCCTACAAAAGAAGTAGAGACTTTGAGATATATATACACCTCAAATATCTCCACTTCCCGAGGGCACTAGACAAGTGTGAGGTTACTCTGCGTTTTTTCATCAATCCACTGTCAATGTGAGAGAACTCGTGTCCATGCTATAAGCCTATACTTGCATAAACCACAAGTGAAGATTAACAATCTTTGGACAACACCCACCAGTGGGCCTCGAACCCAGAAAGCACAACTACCTTCCAGTAGCTGCCATAACTAGTACGCTTTAACCCACTACATAATCAGACCCTACAAAAGAAGTAGAGACTTCGAGATATATATACACCTCAAATATCTCCACATCCCGAGGGCACTAGACAAGTGTGAGGTTACTCTGCGTTTTTCATCAAGCCACTGTCAATGTGAGAGAACTCGTGTCCATGCTATAAGCCTATACTTGCATAAACCACAAGTGAAGATTAACAATCTTTGGACAACACCCACCAGTGGGCCTCAAACCCAGAAAGCACAACTACCTTTCAGTAGCTGCCATAACTAGTACGCTTTAACCCACTACACCATCAGACCCTACAAAAGAAGTACAGACTTCGAGATATATATACACCTCAAATATCTCCACTTCTCGAGGGCACTAGACAAGTGTGAGGTTACTCTGCATTTTTTCATCAAGCCACTGTCAATGTGAGAGAACTCGTGTCCATGCTATAAGCCTATACTTGCATAAACCACAAGTGATGATTAAAAATCTTTGGACAACACCCACCAGTGGGCCTCGAACCCAGAAAGCACAACTACCTTCCAGTAGCTGCCATAACTAGTACGCTTTAAGGGGGCATATCATTCTAAATCGTTATAAATTAAAAGTTGTTCAATTTGCTTATAAATTTTTTTATGAAATGGTTATAGAAAGGGCTGCAACTGGTCCAAGTTTCACCATCACACTTTAAACAGTAAAGGAGAAAAAAATACACAACGTATTATGCAACGAATGTTCAACATTCTCAAATAATCTCAGGGAACACATGTGTCAACTAAAATGTCTACTATGTGCTGTAGAAGCACAAACTCTTGTAATAATTGTAATATGTATGTGCAATATATTTATATTTAAGGTTTTTTTTTTCTTTTTTTTTTTCTTTTTTTTTTTGGCCAATATTTTTTTCTCATTTGTTATCAAGGGATTTGCATGAAACTTGCACACCTTGCTCAATGGATGCCTATCTGCAAGGGTGCCAATTATGAACGAAATCTGTCGAAGTCAAGCTCAGCTACAGGTGGCCGAACTTGGATCTTTATTTTACTCTGGAAAGTAATTTACACCTTCAAATTACTTCAGAGCTTTCATTTATTAATCAATTTACATGCAAATTACACCTTATATGTAGCGTTTGTGCTTCTAAAGAATCTAGTAGACATTTTAGTCCAAAGTCTATTTGTTGATTTTATAAAAATTTATAAATATCATATATTGCATATTTTTTTAGAAAGGTAACTTTGAAAAATTATATTATTGCACTAAACACTTTTTTGATAAAACTGATCACTAGAATTCTTTATTATGTGCTTAATTAATATCTGAGTGTTATAGAAATGATTTTAGTTGACACATGTGTTCCCTGAAACTATTTGAAAATTCGTTGCATAATTCGTTGTTTATTTGTTTTCTCCTTTTCTGATTAGGGTGTGATGATGAAACTTGGACCAGCTGCAGCCCTTTCTATAACCATTTCATAAAAAATGTATAAGCAAATTGAACCACTTTTAATTTTACATTGATATGCCGCCTTAACCCACTACACCATCAGACCCTACAAAAGAAGTACAGACTTCGAGATATATATACACCTCAAATATCTCCACTTTCCGAGGGCACTAGACAAGTGTGAGGTTACTCTGCGTTTTTCATCAAGCCACTGTCAATGTGAGAGAACTCGTGTCCATGCAATAAGCCTATACTTGCATAAACCACAAGTGAAGATTAACAATCTTTGGACAACACCCACCAGTGGGCCTCGAACCCAGAAAGCACAACTACCTTCCAGTAGCTGCCATAACTAGTATGCTTTAACCCACTACACCATCAGACCCTACAAAAGAAGTAGAGACTTCGAGATATATATACACCTCAAATATCTCCACTTCCCGAGAGCACTAGACAAGTGTGAGGTTACTCTGTGTTTTTCATCAAGCCACTGTCAATGTGAGAGAACTCGTGTCCATGCTATAAGCCTATACTTGCATAAACCTCAAGTGAAGATTAACAATCTTTGGACAACACCCACCAGTGGGCCTCGAACCCAGAAAGCAGAACTACCTTCCAGTAGCTGCCATAACTAGTACGCTTTAACCCACTACACCATCAGACCCTACAAAAGTACAGACTTCGAGATATATATACACCTCAAATATCTCCACTTCTCGAGGGCACTAGACAAGTGTGAGGTTACTCTGCGTTTTTCATCAAGCCACTGTCAATGTGAGAGAACTCGTGTCCATGCTATAAGCCTATACTTGCATAAACCTCAAGTGAAGATTAACAATCTTTGGACAACACCCACCAGTGGGCCTCGAACCCAGAAAGCAGAACTACCTTCCAGTAGCTGCCATAACTAGTACGCTTTAACCCACTACACCATCAGACCCTACAAAAGAAGTACAGACTTCGAGATATATATACACCTCAAATATCTCCACTTCTCGAGGGCACTAGACAAGTGTGAGGTTACTCTGCGTTTTTCATCAAGCCACTGTCAATGTGAGAGAACTCGTGTCCATGCTATAAGCCTATACTTGCATAAACCATAAGTGAAGATTAACAATCTTTGGACAACACCCACCAGTGGGCCTCGAACCCAGAAAGCACAACTACCTTCCAGTAGCTGCCATAACTAGTACGCTTTAACCCACTACACCATCAGACCCTACAAAAGAAGTAGAGACTTCGAGATATATATACACCTCAAATATCTCCACTTCCCGAGGGCACTAGACAAGTGTGAGGTTACTCTGCGTTTTTCATCAAGCCACTGTCAATGTGAGAGAACTCGTGTCCATGCTATAAGCCTATACTTGCATAAACCACAAGTGAAGATTAACAATCTTTGGACAACACCCACCAGTGGGCCTCGAACCCAGAAAGCACAACTACCTTCCAGTAGCTGCCATAAGTAGTACGCTTTAACCCAATACACCATCAGACCCTACAAAAGAAGTAGAGACTTCGAGATATATATACACCTCAAATATCTCCACTTCTCGAGGGCACTAGACAAGTGTGAGGTTACTCTGCGTTTTTCATCAAGCCACTGTCAATGTGAGAGAACTCGTGTCCATGCTATAAGCCTATACTTGCATAAACCACAAGTGAAGATTAACAATCTTTGGACAACACCCACCAGTGGGCCTCGAACCCAGAAAGCACAACTACCTTCCATAGCTGCCATAACTAGTACGCTTTAACCCACTACATAATCAGACCCTACAAACAGAAGTAGAGACTTCGAGATAAATATACACCTCAAATATCTCCACTTCCCCGAGGGCACTAGACAAGTGTGAGGTTACTCTGCGTTTTTCATCAAGCCACTGTCAATGTGAGAGAACTCGTGCTCCATGCTATAAGCCTTATACTTGCATAAACCACAAGTGAAGATTAACAATCTTTGGAAACACCCACCAGTGGGCCTCAAACCCAGAAAGCACAACTACCTTCCAGTAGCTGCCATAACTAGTACGCTTTTAACCCACTACACCATCAGGCCCTACAAAA
>NC_091238.1:813591-826279 GCF_040958095.1 Procambarus clarkii | reverse complement strand
TGCCTAATAAGCCAAGTTTTCCTGAATTAATATATATTCTCTAATTTTTTTCTT
Source organism: Procambarus clarkii (assembly GCF_040958095.1). Taxonomy (NCBI): domain Eukaryota; kingdom Metazoa; phylum Arthropoda; class Malacostraca; order Decapoda; family Cambaridae; genus Procambarus; species Procambarus clarkii. The sequence continues at coordinate 826,225 of NC_091238.1, read as the reverse complement.
ACAAAATGATAAAGCTACCCATTTCATTATGTATGAGGTCAATTTTTTTTTATTGGAGTTAAAATTAACGTAGATATTTGACCGAACCTAACCAACCCTACCTAACCTAACCTAACCTATCTTTATAGGTTAGGTAGCCGAAAAAGTTAGGTTAGGTTAGGTAGTCGAAAAACAATTTACGAAAACTTGGCTTATTAGGCAAATTGGGCCTTGCATAGTAGGCTGAGAAGTGTGTTCTGGCTACTAGGTACGACACACACACACACACACACACACCACACACACACACACATATATATATATATATATATATATATATATATATATATTATATATATATTATATATATATATATAATATATATATATATATATATATATATATATATATATATATATATATATATATATATATATATATATATATATATATATATATATATATATATATATGTTGTACCTAGTAGCCAGAACGTCGTACTCAGCCTACTATGCAAGGCCCGATTTGCCTAATAAGCCAAGTTTTCCTGAATTAATATATTTTCTCTAATTTTTTTCTTATGAAATGATAAAGCTACCCATTTCATTACGTATGAGGTCAAATTTTTTTTATTGGAGTTAAAATTCAAGTAGATAGATGACCGAACCTAACCAACCCTACCTAACCTAACCTATCTTTATAGGTTAGGTTAGGTTAGGTGTCCGAGAAAGTTAGGTTAGGTTAGGTTAGGTAGGTTAGGTAGTCGAAAAAGAATTAATTCATGAAAACTTGGCCTATTAGGCATTTCGGGCCTTGCATAGTAGGCTGAGAAGTGCGTTCTGGCTACTAGGTACGACATATATATATATATATATATATATATATATATATATATATATATATATATATATATATATATATTTATATATATATATATATATATATTAGCCACATCTGGGCCTAGTGCTGGGAACTAGGTTCCCAGCACTACGCTGGGAACAAGGTTCCTAGTATTAGGCTGGGAACCAGGTTCCCAGTACTAGGCTGGGAACGTAGTTGTTCAATCTTGCACTATAACTTGTGCTACCCACTCCCCCAATATATGGGGCTAATCCATGCAAATTCTATATTCAGTATGTATTTCAGGATGGTTGCATCAACTTTGAAGCTGCTAAAAGAACATTCCAGGAGTGGAGATTTATGCAGTATGAACTTGCAAATGTCCAAAGCTACAATAAGAACGTGTGCCCTGCTTGTCATACTAACCCATTTGCCATACATATTGATGGCAACAAAAAGTTATTCCCATATGAAAAAGTTGGAAGGTACAGTTCTTAAATAATTTTCCTTTTGTAAGATAAATTTTTATTTTTCAACAATTAATACATTTCTATTAGGGCAACTTATATATCACAATACATTATTCGTTATGTAAATATATCAATATCTGAAAAATTCTTACATGCAATACATAATAGCGTTATTCATGTATTACAACATTAAGTAATATATATTTACACAATCATCAAAATTGAAAACAAATCAATGTAAATTATGTAAATACTGTCATTTTGTTTCTTTCAGAGGATTGAGGGAATCATATTATTCAGAGAGTGTCTTTGCTGCTGACAATGATGTGACTAATCACCTTAACCATATAGAGAGCTTAAAAACAAAGGTAAATATTATGTGTACAGACTTTGTAAACTGTACATAGATTTATATTTTTATTTATATATACAAGACTTTTTACATTCTTGTACAGCCACTAGCACGCATAGTGTTTCAAGCAAGTCGTTAATCCTATGTTCCCCAGAATATGACCCCACCAAATCCATTAACAACCAGGTACCCATTTTACTGTTGGGTAAACAGGGGGGGGCCATAGTTAAGGGTTGATGCCCAGTAAATCTTCCAAGGCCAGGATACAAACCCAGGACAAAGCGCTCGCGAAACGCCAGGCGAGTGTCTTAACCCACTACACCATTGGGAAAAGACAGTCATGATGTCTTACAGTTTACAGAGTTAATATATATATTATAACAAGTAGTTAGGTTTTTTTAACCCACAGGCAAGTCAACCAGTAAAACATAGAGTACTCAACGTTTGTCAAGAGCTACATGCACCATATAAATGGTGATTTTTGGGGTCTGAAGTCATATTGATTAAGATGCTATATTTCTGTTGGTCTATATCACTTTTATATAACCCATCAGGTTAGGTTCTTTTCATTATTTATTATATATTTTATATATACTGTATTTATATAATAATATATATATATATATATATATATATATATATATATATAATATATATATATATATATATATATATATAACACAAAATATATATAGAAACACAAACCAAACACCGCCGAGGCAGACCAAGTACGACAATCAGCGACAACAGAAAATTAGGTACCCAAGTCAGCAAGAAAATTGAAGAGGGCAATACAGTCGGGGCACTCAGGTTGATCACAAGTGAGGACAAAATTTTGCCCAGGGATGAAACCACAGCCCAAGCACTGAGAGAAAAACACCCCCTCAGGGCCGTAGGTGAACCTCCCCCACAGGTCAGGCTCGCCCCTAACCAGGAACCTCTCGTCCTCCGGGAGTCAGAGGTTTATAAAGCTATCGTTTCATTTCCCCCGGGCTCCTCAGGAGGCTACACAGGGGTAAGACCTCAACATGTGAAGGAAATGGTGAACCCTGTTCTTGGCCCAGCTGCAGAAGCGCTCCTGACAGAAATCACATCGTTTGTCAACAACTGCCTCGCCGGGTTAATCCCTGACGAAATCAAACCATTCTTCTTTGGTGCTTCCCTATGTGCCCTTAAAAAGAAGGGGGGAGGGATCAGACCCATTGTCGTTGGTAATACCCTTCGCCGCCTAGTTGCAAGGGCTGCTGTCAGAAGTATCCGAACGGAAGCAGCCACCATGCTGCAACCCAACCAGCTGGGGTTTGGAGTCCCCCAAGGCTGTGAAGCAGCGGCTCATGCTGCACGAGCCTACATTAGCTCTCTTACTGAAGACCAGGCAGTAGTAAAATTAGATTTTAAAAACGCTTTCAACTCGGTCAAAAGGGAAGCAATCCTCACTGCAGTCCAGGAACATTGCCCAAGCATTCTCCCGTTTGTGTCAGCAGGCTACAGCAAAGACTCAACCCTCCTGTTTGGCAAACATGAAGTCACCTCAGCAGAGGGAATTCAACAGGGTGACCCACTTGCACCGTTCCTCTTTTGCATAGCGGTTCGAGAAATTACAACCAGACTGTCCAGCGAGCTCAACATCTGGTTCCTGGATGATGGCACTCTGGCAGGCACACAAGATTCCCTGCTAGAAGACCTACAGCTGGTGAAGACACGGGGGGAGTCCATGGGTCTCGTTCTTAACCCCTCCAAGTGCGAAATTATTGCATCTAGTGAAGCAATCATTAGAGCAGTGAAATCAGTTTTACCAGAAGCCTCAGTCGTTAAACCTACCGACAACACACTACTCGGAGCACCTCTGGGCCACAATGCCATTGCTGCAGTCCTTGACGAAAAGTTTAGAGACCTAAAGAGGATGGAAGAGAGAATTGGGGACTTGGACTCCCACGATGCCCTCTACCTTCTCACAAAGTGCCTTACCTTGCCCAGGCTAACATACTTCTTAAGGTGTGCACCAACTTTTGGCAACCCACTTCTAAATCAATATGATGAGCTCCTCAGGTCAATATTCAGGAAGGCGCTCAACCTAGATTTAGATGACAGTCAGTGGGACCAAGCAACACTACCAGTGAGATTTGGAGGGATAGGCATACGAAAGGCAACTGAGGTAGCACTTCCTGCATTCTTATCCTCATGTACAGCAGCCAACGAATTGGTAGGGCAGATCCTACCAGAGCGTATGAGAGAGACAGCGGGAACTCATGATCAAACGTTCATCGAAGCAGCCAGACAATGGGACACCATTGCACACCCTCAACCCCGACCACAAGTCCCAAAAGACCACAAGCAGGCCCACTGGGATAGCCCCATAATGGAAAAGACTGTCACAGCAATGATTGACAACGCTGATGCTGAAAACAAAGCCCGCCTCCTAGCGGTAACAGCACCCCACGCCGGGGATTTTTTATTTGCTGTGCCCAATGCAGCCCTGGGAACTCGCCTCAGTCATGACGCTCTCCGCATTGGAGTTGCCCTTCGCCTTGCCGCCCCGATCCTCACCGAACATAGGTGCATCTGCGGAACTGCGATGGCAGACCAATATGGTCGTCATGGTCTGGTATGTCGTAAATCACAGGGTAAAATCGCAAGACATGAAGAAGTCAACGACATCATCAAGAGGAGCCTCGCCACAGCCCGCTGCCCGGCACAAAGAGAACCACACTTATCCAGACCTAACGACCCTCAGAAGCGCCCTGATGGGGTCACCTTGCTACCTTGGAAGGATGGTAAGCAAGTGGTATGGGACTACACGTGCGCTGCCACACTGGCCAGTACCTACCTCCACTACAGCACACGTGAAAGCGGTGGTGCTGCTTCTTTCAGGGAATCGCAGAAAATTATTAAATACAGAGGTCTAGCACACTGCTACAGCTTTGTTCCGATCGGCTCGGATACCCTCGGTTCGTGGGGAAAATGTGCATTGAAGTTCCTGAAGGAATTGGGGGACAAATTGATCAGCGCTACAAAAGACCAGAGAGCAAAAAGTTTCTTGTTCCAGCGCCTCAGTGTTGCGATTCAGAGGGGAAATGCCTGTTGCGTCTTGGGCACTAGTCCAATTCAGAGGAATTCGAAGAAGTGTTTGACTTGCAACAATGATCGAACCCGTCTGTGACATTCATCAATGTTTCCCATTGTTGTGTTTTTCAAGAGATCCATAACCTTTAAGCACCTTTTTGCATTATTATTTTTGTATCAACCCATGTATATCTTGTAACCATCAAATGCATAATAAAGCACAAAAAATAAAAAGGAAGGGGGTGGTAGGAGAAAAGCACACAGAAAGTGTATTGGAGGGGATCTAAACATTCCCTCTAATGCGTTATGCGTGGTTTCCTCCGAGGCTATGGGTCCCCCTTCTTCCAGCTAGAGGTGGTACTCCATAAATATATATATATATATATATATATATATATATATATATATATATATATATATATATATATATATATATATATATATATATATATATATATATATATATATATATATATATATATATATATATATATATTTTATATAATAATATATTATATTTGATTTGCAGAACAGCCAAAATTGTGGTGTCTCGTTGTGGAAAGCGGCACGAAACGAATCGTATACACACAAATCCCTGGACCAGACTGGCATAAGCCTTGCATCATGCCGGCATGGTGTAATTCTCAAATTGTGCAATATGACTCGTGGTGAGGTTTTTGGCTATGCACACTATCTCCATATAAATTACTTCAAAAGTGCCAAGTACATCTGCCAGGACATCATATGCCAGTAGAGTACTGGCCATGGGCCCTGGTAATTCAAGAAAAAAATAAAAAATTCACCCTACTGGAGACAAAGCCGTTCCTAGGTGTTTTGCATGCAAAAGCACATGCATGGTATTGCCAGGTAAATAATTATCATTTGTCAAAGTAACGGGTATAAATGTAACGTTATTTTAGGGTTAAAAAGCTATTAATCAGAATAAAGTATTTAGTCATAATTAAATTTTTGAGCAATCGACTAATATTCTTTCCTTGTAATTATTTTACAGTGTGTTACATCTTAATTATAGGTCTTGTATGGAGGACGCTGGCAGCACGGAAGTGGTTTGACCACAGGTGAAGAAACCGAGCAAATTTTCAGCTATATGTCGCGGTACAACAGTACCACCAAAAACATGTTGAAAGCCGGTTAGTTTATAGTGCATTGTTACAATGAGGAAGGTATAATCTATTAAAACTTGTTAGTGATATTTATTATGTGTAATGAAGATGACTTCAGTAACTAACAACACCTGGTGTCACCCTACAACTTTGTGTATATGAATTGGATTTGATTAATATAGCAAGTAAATTGTAGATAGTATAAAAGTGAATGTTGACCAGATCACACACTAGAAGGTGAAGGGATGACGACGTTTCAGTCCGTCCTGGACCATTCTCAAGTCATGTTTTCAACTTTAGCCATGTTATTGTGACTCATCGCCTGCATAAAAGTGAATTATTTTCATTTTACATATTCATTGAAGGGAGTTATTTTTTGTCCCTTTTTTCAGAGCGTGAAGAAGAACTTAGTGAATCTTCATTTTTTTGGAACCAACGTAAACATGACTCTTTAGCTCGTGTTCTAGCTTCAAGATTTTGTAAGGCAAGTAATTTGCTTTATTCATTGAATATATGCAACAATGATCATGAATCACTAATATAAGTGCACAGGAAAAAAAACATTCAAAAATAAAAATAAAAATAACATTTACTGCCATTAAATAGCCTTCATCAGCAGTTAGGCTCGTAAGGATTGTTTTTTTTTTTGTAATATCAAATATTAAATAAAAATTGCAACATTTATTATACTAACAGGGCAGTTTTTCCTCCTGTTGATAGGCAAAAGAAACTGCAGAGTTAATAAGAAAGGACTTAGCTGACTTATCTCTTGATGAAAAACAACTTCTCATCTGGATTGCAGAGTTAACCAACTTAGCCCAGAGTTTAAATAAAAGGTTTGCTTGTAAAATACATAGTAAGAAACACTGTTTTGAAATACTCTTATATATTTTAACAAGGTTATTGTACTGTAAAATCAATGCAGTACCATAAATCATAAAATTGCCAAAACATTTCTTTATTATTTTAATTGTTTAGTTCTTGTACAATAATTGTCAGCCATCATAAAATGCCATTGTGACCATTGCCTAAAAATTTAAGTTAATTTTTTTTTAATTAATCAGGGTCTTTACATGTTTGAATTTAGTAAACATTATAGTAAACAGTATCCTCTATTCTCAACAGATCAGAAATCCCACATATCCAGTGTAGCAGGTATGTTAAAGCTTATGTATAAGTTAGGGACTGATAAAACAAACAGAAATTTTTGTGTTTGTAAAATACTTCAAGAAAACAATGACTTTTTTTTTATCTAAACACATCTAATGTCATTTATTTCTCAGGTAGATTTGCATGGATACCATCTCACTTAGGTGTTGTCCTATGTAATTATAGGTAATTGTCAAAATTAAGTTGAGATATCAATATCTATGGCAGGTGCCTGCAGGTAATGTATCTGCCAATGGAAATCATTCCAGTTGTAAACTATGTGAACAAAAGCTAGGACATACTGTCTATCACTATATATGTGATTGCCCTGTTATCAATGACTTCAGAACAAATGGTATGATGTACTTTGAGTTTTGTTTTACTTCATACACTCAGGAATATTGGAAGATATTCTTGTGCTGTACCCCGATTTTGTTAGTGGAGGCTAATAGATCAGCCTTACATTTCATATTCTCTCCAGATTCCATGTATGACTGGCTGTCCTGTGAGGTTTTTGATCTACACTGTGGTCTTTCATACATAATAGGATAGCAGCACATTGCTGTGTATACATAAGCTTGTTAAAAAAAAAGTGCTTGGCAAATATTTATGTAGTGTGTTCTGCTACTTTTGTGTAGGTATTCACTACTAAGTATATACAAAACAAATTTATCAACTATAATCTTATTTACTAGTAACAAAGTGTTTCTTTCAGTTTCAAGCAAAATGAGATCACGATACCGTGCAAAGATTGAAGCAGACAAGAAAAAGTTGAGGGAACTGATAGCGGTCTACAATGAAGACAATACAGAAAAACTTAGTGTGGACATTGATGAAGAGGGCAACTTTCCATGGTATAATGACACTCCTCAACCAACTGATAATGGTAAGTATATTTGGTTATTTTTCTGTGCATATTGGCCTTGTCAATGAGGATAAATATTGTTAGCTACTAACATGTTAATTCAAACTTACTCATTATGGTAATGGACAAATGGAAGTCCATGCCTAATTTATATTTTTAAGATAATAATATTAACAAGATACCTTAAAAATGATTACATATGATTGCATTGTTGTTGCATAATACATGCATCCTACAATGACAGATTTGTTCATGTTCCTTATTAAATAATTTACTTTATATTTTATTTTTGAATATTTTAAGTTACTCTTCAAGAAAAGAGAAATGCTGCAGAAAAGCTGCATATGTACAACAGGACTATGGAAGAACAAAATGTCATTCAACTGGAAATGAAAAGTTACTTGGATTTCTACAGAAAAAAGCTTGAGATAACACAAAGACTAGATGATGTACAAAACAAAAGTGCTCCACCCTCTTGGATAATTGAAGTTAGTATCAGGTATCAATATTAACTTAATTACTCCACTGAAATAAATGTTATTGCATTATAGCTACTTGGTAATTATTTAACAGGTAGCTTAATCATTGTTGTTTGTGTCTAAGCTAAGTAAAATTAGTAAAAGCATTTTGTAGACACAAATTGTAATATTATCATTATCACTTTTACTGGTTAAAGTTTAAATAAACACTTGTTAGGAAAACAAACATTTAATTTAAAAAATGCCTGAAATAATGATGTGTGTTTGTTTTACAGGAACCGGGTAAATACTCAATAAAGAAGTCATCATTCCAGCATGTAACCAGTGGACTTACGGCCCTCTTGCTAAATATGAAAAAATTGTATCAAATTAAACTATTTGAGGCAACTAACCTGTTTCTGAAGACAGGGAAGTAGAGTACAACAAATTTCAAACAGACAGTCAAGATTCCGAGGATTCCGAGACCGACAGTGACAACAGTGTAGTCAGTATTGAGTCACAGACTGACAACGAAGAAATGGAAGAAACACTCTTCCCTTTGACTTGAGTAGCTTTAAGTAGCAAAGCAAAGAGAAAATAACAAGTATTCTCTACCCCTGGGTTGGGCAAATGTTCTTTGCCTAAATCATCGTCATGTTAATTTGCATCCTTATGTTGCTCAAGAAAGATTTGTTTTCAAATTAGTTTTTATTTTTATTAATTACCCTCAAAGTTTTGTTTAGTTTAGAAATGCTTATTAAATAAATTGTAGTTGTAGTTATGTGCAATTTCTTTGCTTTCCTTCAAAAAACACAAAAAAAAAGGTAAACATGAAAAATGAGTGCCCAAATGAGATACAGAAAACTTTTTTTAGTATCAGTAGTTGACAAATGGAATGCATCAGGAAGTGATGTTGTGGAGGCAGACTCCGTACAAAGTTTCAAGTGTAGATATGACGGCCCAGTAGGTTCAGGAAACTACTTCATTTGAGATGATGCTTCCTAGCATTACGTAAGTAGTGAAGAAATATGATATATTTACTCACTATAATGTTGGTACTGAATGTAGAACATGGAAATACACATTTTTACTCTGAAATAATCATATTTTATAACGAAATTATACGAAACTTAACTCTCAGTTCAACACAGGAAGTCTACATTCTAAGCCTGGTAGCACTCGAAAATTAATTGACAACACTGAAGTAGACAGCTTAATTATTTCTGACTCCCTTTCTTCACTACGAGCAATGAACAGTTTGCAATCATGTAATAACGTGCTTGTCTTGGAAGCTAGACATAGATATATAAGAATACTTAGCAAGAGGGTAAATATAAAAATGTTGTGGATTCCTTCTCACATGGCATGCAGGAACATGACAATAAATAAGCCTCTGTATCACTTTCCACTTCGGGCTCACAAGATGGGTATAGGGGTGCATAATAAATGCGCTAAAGAAGAGAATGTTATGGCTTTGGGTAATTAGATGATTCCAATTTTGCTATAAAATTATGTTAGTTTAGAGTAAAAATCAGTTTTTTTCATGATGTTCTACATTCAGCACCAACAATATAGTGAGTAAATATATCGTAGAGTTTCATTACTTACGTATACTTTACTAAGAAGCTTTGGGTAATTAGACGGACTGCCACACACCTACCTACCTACCTGATTTACATGAGGTTTTGCCATATATACCAATAACATAGATGAAAATATTACAAACCACATCATTAAATTATAATGTAAATTATAATTAAATGCAAGGATCTTGTATATGGGCCATAACAATCCACGTCCACAAGTACTAAATTAACAGTACTACTTTACATAGAGAATATTAAATGTTTATTCAGGTAAAAGTTCTAATAGCAGATTTGTATGGCATAATTAGGGGACATGCATGATTTTGGGTAGTAGAACCCCAAGCACATGTACAATAAAATTAAGATAATGGCAAATGGCAAATTGTGAGTGTCTGAACTCGGGGGGGCGAGAGCGTGGCGGCTCGATGCGGTCGTAGTCTGCTGTCTGCTCTGTGTCGAAGCTGTAGCGTCTTGGGTCGATTAGAACTGTACACGCCGAGTGCTACCATTGTTGAATGGGGAAATTGTACTGTCCTCCATTCCTCATATCGCTTAGCTTATATGGTGAATTACACCTCAGCTCCCTCCAACAAGCTGAGAAGAGTATTACCTGTAATTGGGGAAAGGATTGTAGCTTCTGTAATTAGTGCTAATTAGTTATGCTATTAAGATAATAGATTAAGATAGCATTTTAATACCAAGCAGAGTTATGCCATGTGCGGGTAGACGATTCCACGGGTTTACAACCCTATGGGTGAAAGCATCTTTGGTTTTCTGTCCTACATTGTGGTTTCTTGAGCTTGAACCCGTTGCTCCTCGTTCGTGTTACGTCTGACCTTTTGAAAAAAAACTGTCCGGATTGACATCCTCCAAATTTAGTATTTTGTGGTTTCTATGAGATCCGCCCTGTCATGCCTGGTCTGCAGTGTTGTTACCCTAGTGGCCCTCATCCATTCCTGATACGAGAGATGAAGCTCTGGTATGATTTTTTTTAATTACCTCTTCCACATGTTGAGCAATATTATTGTCCCCTAACTCCCCTTGCCACTTCGGGGGGGTACTGGGTGTTGATGTAGCTTCAGGGCACCAATTCCCCCAGCCACAGGGCATGGCGAGAAGGCGAAATGATGCATTCTGACTCAAAACGCCCTTTCCTTCATCTATCTGTTGTGAGGTAGTGCTGTCAATTTGGGAGTTCTGAAGTGGATTGTTGTCGCCCACATGTAAGGGCTAGCATTTATCGACATTAAAAAGCATTTGTCAGTCATCTGACGATTTTTGAAGTTCATTTAGATCACTTAGTAAGGTCTCATTATCACTTCAACAGGTGATAATGGTCCAGGGATTTTCTGAAAAGGAGTTTCACTGACAAACATAGTGAATATGCCAGTTCAGTTCCTTTACGACTTGGGACTGAAATACATTCACACTTTGGGCTTTTGAGTCTTTTAGTTTGTCAATGCTCTTCCTGATTGTGTAGCGTGTAATTGGTATTTCCCTTAATTCATTCTCTTTACCTCCGACAAACATTTGTGTGGGTGAGGGGATGTCATTCAAGCTTTCTAGTGTGAACAGTGATGTAAAGTATTCGATCAGTGTGTTTGCTGCCCTTTTATCGTGCAACTTAAAAATTAACATTGTTCAGCCCGTCCTCCAAACAAAGATCCAAAAGTGATTCCATGCACCCGCCAAACCCCCTGTTTATGAATGAAAAGCGGTTTACACACGGACTCACAACTGCTGACGTTCGAACATATCCGGAACAAGTGCTTCACTGACGAAGTTTGTTCGAATCACAACACTATCAATGCTTCACCCACGTACTACAAATACAAATAAACGCCAACAGAACCTAAACACCTGACCTAACCTATCCTATGCCTATATATACACAAAATGCCAATATATTATAATATTAATTTATACTTGAGAAAATTCCCGTTTTTGAATGAACAGCATGTAAAATTTATGAATGCGTCTGTGGGGTCGACCGCTGAATGTAATGGACTAGAGTCGAGGATGGGTTGCATTGTTAGTCTCATCTTTTATGGGTCCTACTCTGCTGTAATGGGTTTTTGTTTGGGTTTTACTTCGTATATATTTGGCCGAAACGCTATGCGTATTAGTGGCTTTAGGTATTGTATTTTAAAATTAAAATATTTGCCCCTAGGAGAGAGTTTATTGGGAGTACTTAGCTGTGTCATTAGGCAGATAATTAACTATACAATTTGCTGTGCTCCGTCCTTTAACAAATCCATTGACCCACATCCCCTAACCTGCGTATTTTGTGCAATAGTCGGTTTCGGGATGATCCTTTCGAACATGTTGCAAGTGCATGACATGAGACTGATAGGGCTGTAATTGCCAGGGTCATTGGGTTTCGGTATGGGAACAATTATTGCATGTTTCCATTGTGTGGGCAACACTCCACTTAGGAATGACTTGTTAAACAGGTGGAGTATTGGGTTCCCAGACACTTCACCAGTGCATTGAGTATGTCGTAGGTGATGCCATCTTCACCAGGTGCTGTAATTTTATCCTTTTCATAGCCCCCTTTACTTCCTGGGCTGTGATTGGTTCCTCATACTCATCACTAGATTGTACTCTTGTTATCCTAATCCTTCTGTCATTTTGTCGGAGGAGCTGTTCCCTGCTTACTTCTGCAGGGAGGGAGGAGGATGATGCTGCATCACTCAACTTGTGTATTAGTTCTTCAGCCTTACCATGGGGGTCTTTGTGAGCCGCAGG